>NW_024609857.1:142611017-142821861 GCF_016920785.2 Ixodes scapularis | reverse complement strand
GGGTGCATTTTACGTGGCCATATCCCGATGGTGCACGAACAGCGCAAATGCCAAGACCACAAGTTTTTGTTTGTTCATTTTTTTTTTCAAGAAAAGGCAGGTGAGTATGTATCTCCCGTACTCAGTTTTATTTGCTCAGCGAACTTACCATTAAACTTCTGCTGCCCATAGCTGTTAGTTTGCAGGCTCGTTCTCGCAGTAAAAACATATGCTTTCCCCCGAACAAGTACGGTTTTAATGAAGTTAATGGTATACACCTAGCTCCACTTCGATTTGTGCACAACTGCTTATTTAAAGTGTAACAATTGGGTTTAATCTTGAAAATGGTCTTTGGCGGTCCTCGAACAGACGGAGGATAATAAAACAAAAGAATGAGGCTTCCTATATATTAATTTGAAGTTTCATTTATTTCTGCATGGTTCCGGGTGCGACAATGGCATTATGTCATTAGTTTGTTCGCTGTAGATGGACATTTGTTTTGTTTTAAATCAGTTTAAAATTGTAAACATCATGACCACATTGTCATTACAGATGCTGGGACATATAGAACGAGCATTTGAACGTCGTCTCAAGGAGGAAGAAAGCTTCGGACACTTCGTGGTTCCCAACAAGTTATCCAGCCTGTTGAGTGCCAACATTTTTCGAAGCTTTATTTCACATTTTCATCTTGCTTGCGTGAGAAGCTTTGAATATGTAAAAATGAAGGTAATGATTGCTGGGGGCCACCTAAGTAGCTTATATTTCTTAAATCAGTGAACAACTTTACTTTCAGTGAACAGCTGATCCAACTTGGCATGTTGAATGCGTAATTATGTGGGTCAATGTGTACACTTGTAAAGATATATGTTAGTGACCATTCCCAAGAAGTGATAGTGATAAAGTTAGTGATAAAGCCCATTCCCAAGAAGGTGTGCGGCCAAGCATGTAATAATGAAGTGATGAGATCGTGCACAGATGACAGAGAGGTGCTGGCGATGTGCAACTGCAGCTGTGGGCGAGGTTGACGAAATGATTTTGCCAATGTTTTATTTTTGCGCGTATGCAGGTGCAGTGCTGTACTTAATTCCGTTTTAGCATCTGTGCAATAAATGTGCCTCGAAATATTTCGGTCGCAGCTGTGGATTCCTTACTGGACGGCGGGACGCCTCGAAACAGAAGAACAACGAACACACATGACTACGCACCTTATACAGCTGAAAGCGAAATCGCACATCGTATATTACGTTAGGGACTTTTAGCGAACTGTTACCGTGTTCCGCGTACTGCACTATCGGAGCCTTTGAAACATGCTTTATAGGCGCGCACCCGGAGTGATACCGTGACAGCGGGGCGCGCACTTAAAAGCATGCTTCAAAGGCTCCGATAGTGCGATACGCGGAACACGGTTTGTTAAAAGTCCCTATTATTACATTACCGGGACCGGGCGTGATGCTCAGGAGCCTGGATCCAGGCTCCAGCACGACCACGAAGCGATCCATACGAGAACCACCAGTGGAACCACCCTACAAAAATAAAGAGACGCCATGTTGGATTCTTTACGGCTTGGCTTAGAAACGGCTTCAAAGTAGGCTACTACGTCCCAAACGTGTATATAGAAGTCGTTTTGAAAAGTAAGCCAGATATTTTATTAATAGCATGGTTAGCTCTTAATATAATTTTACAATTTATCGAATATAAAATAATAAGTTAACTCGTTCAAGTAATGAGAGCCCCCCACCACGGACGAGGAATTCGGCGCTACTGTACAAAACTCGACTCCATTGGCCCTATGGAATCCGTCCGGGGGTTGGTATAGCGCCGAGCTCTGATTGGAAGGACAGCGGGTTGGCGCAGAGGCTTACTTTCTTTGTCTCTACTCACTTTTCGAACGCCTTCAAACGCCGGCGTCCGGCGTTCGAACGCGAGACACTGCGCGAGGACGAGGCGAGGCTCTTGTTCGCTCTAATTTGGGGGAGAGAGTGAGTAGACAGAAATGCAGCTGGCCTTTGCGTCTACCCACTAATCATTCCAATCAAAGCTCGGCGCTCTGGCGTGCACCGCGTGCTTTTATTTCCTCCTCTCCCTCAGTTTCTTAAGACGCGGTCACAGTGCCAAGTCGCAGCTGTTGCGCGACGACTTTTGTCGCAAGAGCGACAGTCAGTCGCAAGTCTCGAAAGCGACAGGTTTGGAGCAGTCGCTTCCAGACTGATTTTTGCGACTGGTCGCCGTATCGCCTGGCGGCTAAACCAATCAGCGGCACCTCGGAAGTGACGTGGTGCACCTCGAGTTCGTTTACATCCGGCACGCCGAACGTCTGTGGGAGAAGCAACCAACACGTCCGTTCAACGCCTCGATTCGTGGCAGGGGCCGGGGATACAGAGCCATGGAGGTATCTTCGGCGGCTCTGGACCGATGTCACTAGCCAGTTTCGGTATGGGCACACCACCGCTGCTGCAACGCATCGAGAGAACTTTAGTCCTTCTACACGTGCCACAACCTCGCTGGAGCTCTGCGCGTGCGGAGCACGAGACGTCTCGAGAACTGCTGCTTGCCTCCTGCCTTATTTTACACCGTGCCTCCTGCAAACTAAAGTTATGGCGGTTTCACGCATGCGCCAAAAGCTTGGTCAGATCCGTCTATCAAAGAATGCCCATTTCCTTATGAAAGCTGCACCCTGATTTGAGCGAGCGCCCTGAAAAGAACTCGGCCTGGCAACGAATCCGTGCCACTTTGTTTTGACAGGTATATGTACTGCGACGCGGTAGCTCGAGCGAGTGCACGTAAATGTCTTTGTACGATTCCGAAGGACTCAGCAAAACGAGTCTTTTTTCCTTACGGCACCGACGACGTATATGTAGCTGTGAGACAAGGAAAATTGAAAAGCAGCGAAACGCGAACCCGAGCTGTGGAGGGGTGCACGGGCTGAATCGACGGCGACTCCCGAGAGCTTCCGAGAAGCGACTCGTCGGCAGCGACTCGCCGATCGCCCGCTGTGTGAACGTCGGTGGTCGCTAGTCGCACGTCGCTAGTCGCTCGCACGACTATCGCTAGTCGCAGGTGTGCTGAGCTGAGCGTAGCGCAGCGGATTGCGTTGCTAAGGGGAGCTCTTGCCATCGAAGAGGGGGAGCAACTTCTACCGTGGAGACCTCCAGCACTTTAATGGCGGACGTTCCCTGCGCAGATGGGTGCATCTGCGCATGCGTGCGTTGTCCCGTGACGAGGAGGACAATACTTGCAACTTGTATTGCAAACGCGGTCCATGAACCCCGGGATCCCGACCGAGCAGTTGAAAACACTCTCAAGTATAGGCTCACTACGGAGCGCGATCGTGCACGCGTCCGGGGGGCCGTAATCCGCAGCGTACTACGCTAAACTGAAACTATCTACGATCCTTCTAAGTTCGCGACTACACCAAGGAAAATGGAAGGAGTTAAAAATATAAAAAAAATAATTAAAGACGTTTACAAATCTCTGTAATGCGAAATTAGAGCGCAGCTCTTGAGGTATTTTAATTTTGCGACATACCGCGCTAAACAATTTGAGAAAGAAATATCTATATATGTACAAATATAGATCACTCTACTCACATAATGGTTCTGCACCCTCCTTCTCTTCCATGCACTCTCTCCTTCGTACCCTCCTCCTCTTCCGTACCCTCTTCTCCTCCTCCTCCGCACTCCCCTCCTCCTCCTGCGTGCCCTCCTCTCCTCCTCCCCTTCCTCTCACAGTTTCCCCGCTAAATTTACCTGGAAAATTGACCCCACGCGACCTCAACACTATTTTAGTTCCCCTCTAAATTTAGCGGTGTGGTTACGTCGACGGCGACGCCGACGCCGCGAAACACGGGAACGAGCGCTTAAGAGCTGCGCTCTAATACAAAAGAAACACGACTGCGCGAGGACACGACCTTGCATGGCTCGGGCGCATTATCTAGGGAGGCCGCCAAGCGGTGCTCGTAATCTCAGCTGGATCGTCATTATGCGGAACGTGAAGCACTTGCTGCTGTCCAGAAGCCGGCCGTTTTCACCCAAAGATAGACTCTAAACCACTCAAGCCTTAGATAGAGCCGTAGATACCATCTACATGAGATAAACACGGAACCATCTGTGAACTATCTTTGAGCGAAGGTATAGTGTACAATGATAATCAATAGTAGTTGTAGTGAAATGATTTGGTTACTCTTCTAGCGACATTCGTATTGAGGGACACTTTGGGAGCTCAAACCCTACAATTCTATATACGGATATTGTTTTGCGCAATTGCATTTGCGTGCGTTTTATGCCTCCATCGACGAAATTTCAAGCGCGAGGCACTACATGAGAAAACAAGCCCTTTGGGCGAATCCACCGGGAGAATATGCGGCTGGTGTGCTTCGCTTTGGCATAAGCTTAGTTGTAATTCTGAAAAAGAAGGGACTGTCATGGTCTCAGTTGGTTTCCAGCAAGGCAGAACTGCAGGTCTAAGATGAATCATCATCTGTCTCATCCAGAAACTCATTGATTCCTAGTGAAATACGTTTGTGCAATAATGACTAAAAAAAAAAAAAACCTTTTCTTTTTTAAAATGATTTTAGGACTGCGTGTCATTTTACATAGCACAACCCCGAGATTTGAGGTAAGCGAAAGAACGACACATACACAAAAAGCATCAAATTCTGTTCGTGTAGTTTTGTCTAATTTGAAGGAAACATAGAGTGGACATTCTAATGTTTCTTCCGTCCGTTGTTTAAAGACGATTTACAGTTTGTTCTTGAATGACGGTGGCTAGGAAATAAAAGAAGGTTTAGGGTGCAGGTGAGCTGATAAAAATTGTATGCTACAAAATATCGCAGTAAGAATTGTCATTGTTTTTTTTTCATTCAGATCGCATACTCCTCACCGACCGACTTTTAATGTTTGCGGTGACGTTGTTGCATACTGTAGTCTTTCCAGCCTGCTTTTCGGGGCGGCCACAAATTTATGCGAACGAAGGCCTTGTCTCAACACACTGTCGAGGCGCCAGCCTTATAACGTCCTGATGAAAAAATAAGCAAATAAGCGCTGCAGCTGCAGTTGTTTTATAGATAGTTTCCAAGGCGCACCGATAAGCTCCCGAATTCAAGGGCGTTGTTCACTGCTTTCAGGTCACCAAATGCATATCGCTTGGAGCAGCTTTAGGGGCTAATGCTCAACATCATCAAAATAATCATTCGCTAAAAAGAGATTATACGATATCTATGTCTCCAAAAGTTCGATTCCCGTCAGTCGTGCGGAATAAAATGTTCGGCAATGCGTACATCTTTTTTTTCGGGAAGAAAAACATTTGGTTTTCTACTAAGCCAGTGTCCAAATTTTGTTAGCGTCGAATAGCTAAACCAGAATTTATTACTGACCCCACTATGTACTCGCAGGCGTATTGCTAAACATTGTCTTTTAAAAGGGTTTTACTTCGACGACCATCTACGCCCATCGTTCACCTGACCACCGCGTCGTATTTTCCCTCGCATTGATCACTACGCAAAAGTTGGCCTTCCTTTCACCAGAAACACGTCACTTTTAAATTCCTTTCTTCCGGCGACATCTTAGGACTGGAATGGCCTGTCCGAAGCTATCGTGTCAACCCTACACTCTTAGAAAAAAGGGTATGGATAGTCCTCCCTTAGGGGAGGAACGGTCTTGTAACCTATGTTCCTTTAGAAAGGGAGAAACTTTCGTCCCTGAAGCAGGGGAGCAAAGTTCCTCCGTCGCTTGCATCTCAATATGGCGGCCCCGAATTGAGCAAACCGAGCCCAATAAGGCTTAACGAGGACGCTACGTCTCTTGTACAAGACGAGGGCAGCAGCAAATGAAAGCGTAACACGAGCATTCCGCAAACTGTGTTTATTTCCGAAGCCAGATTTCTCCCACAGGTACAGAAACTTGCGTTTCGAAAGCAGTAAATCAGTCTTCTCGTCGACAGCACTGCGATGTTAAACGGAGACCACCGATACCCAGTTACTTCGCGCCTTACCTTTGGTGTTCCTCGAGTCACAATTCCTTCGTCAACCGCACATCACGGACAAGGGCAAACTCAATCCGCAGTACCAAAAGCCGCTCTCGAAAGAGCAAACTCGAAGCCGCTGTTTATCGCGTAGCGTGAAAGGTTAATTCGCTAGCCACCAGATGGCGGGGTCAAGCAGAGTAATTGCAAGTAGCTAGGCTAGGTGGCGCTAGGTACCGCCCAATTCATGTTCTACAAAAAAATATTTAGCTCTTCTCAGGCCACTACTGCGCTTGGGGATCCTCTACTATCAAGGAGGTTAGAAGTACTAGGAGGGGGCACGTTGCAATATTGGTGAAGCCTAGTCATAAAAAGTTTAAACGATTTTGTGCCCAGCGTGACCGCAGATCTGTCTGGTGATTGGCGCGCGTGACATGTCACGTGTGAGATGGATGGTTGATTGTAGAAGGACTCCTTGTAGGCTTGCGCGCGCTCCGCCGGGTAGGTTTTATCAGATCGAAGGCTGGACTGTGGTGTATTCTAGTACCCTATAGCAACACGAAGGCTAGCTACGGTCACGGGATGTGGTCACGTTGGCACGGTAAGTGAGGAGAGTAAGGAGGAATATGAGAAAGAGGCGAGGCGTCAAGGGAGCATGGCTTGTGGAGGCCACGCGGCCGACGTCATGCCCTCTCCTACCCTTCTATTCTCCATGTCTACTATACACACATTACGCTTATTATTAACATCAGGTGAATATACATTGAGCACATACAGGGCACACACAAATGTCGATACAACAGGACACCACACTAACCCGTACACTACACCGTGCTCTGCGTTTCCGTTTTTTATACTGGTCGTTTTGAACGTACGGAACTTTTCGGTGACTCCCTAAGCAATAAAAAATATTCCCAGCATGTTGATTTTTTCCCAGCAATGCCATACCTCTGAGAGTATTTTGAATGGCTCAGGGGATTAATCTCTTATTAAAAAGTAAAGGCTCGATCATGCCGTAATTATTTGAAAGCCAATAAATCAAGCCGCTCCAATGCGGTTCGAAGCCATGAGTTTGTTTCCCCACACGGCACGTCGTAGCCTGTATTTCTATTGGTTTTTCTATTTGTGCTGTTCGCGCAAAGCTGCAATTGTCGTCTTGAATTAATCTCTGTAGAGCGGATATTCACTCAGCTGGACGTGATGCTTCACGGGCTGAGAAATCGCTTTTCGATCAACTTGAATGCAGTCAAAGCCGCGACTTGCGGCAGGTGTTAAGTGTACGGAGCTACGCCGTGGCGAGCCCGAAAACTTGTAGGGCAGTTTCTCCGGGAACCGTAGTATATTTAAACAGCACAATAAAGGGTAGCTTTTTTTTTTTTCGATTTTACCTACGATTGCTTTCTAATGCCGAAATTCCATACTGTAAATATACGTACTTTCCATCACGATTTCATACTGTTCAGTCCTCGCCCCAGAGCTCAATCGCTCTCGGGGACAAGACAATTCCGACAGTCACGTTGGCCACTGTACGACAGCGATAGGAGCTTCTACTGTTCAGACCAGCGTTCCAACATGACTATCCGCACGTTGATCGATTGCACGTAATCCCTCAAGTGGTATTAAACTTTTTAATGTAAAGCGGAATGTCAACCTGCGACACCAAACCCCCTCCGATCACGGCCCGACCAACGGCATCAATGTCCGACAGTTTACGATCTCATATTGTTGTTACACCCCTGATACGCGAACACACGGTCACATCGGCGATAATTCCACTCTTCTGTCCACAACCCACAACACTACCATCACGATGTTGCAGCTATGTTGCTGACACGCACAAATACAGAACCACGTTGAACGCCGGTTGCACTCGGCATCGGAAAACAGAACCGAACTAAGGACGGAAGGCACCCAGGCTGCCGGCAGCAAAACCTGCCTGTCTTGGACGCAGTTCCTGCGGTTTCCATAACGTCGAAAACGTCGACACAGTTCCGCGTGGTTTCGCTGCTGTAGTGACTGTAGTTCCGTGCCGCGCAAGTCCCGCAATCCGGAGACGGCCATCCCTAGCCATCCACCAGTGTACGTCCATGGCGCTGCTGGCACTGCTCCGGAACTTCGCTGTTTCTAGCGGCTTCGTTCTCTCGTTTGATAAAATTAGTGATAAAAAGGTTAATGCAACCGAAATGTTCTGCACGTTTAGACTAGAAGACGGAATTACAGGCGGCCTTAGCTGCCGCTGAAGCTCAATCAACTCAACAGCGATTTATTAAACAACGTGCGCGACCTGCTCGAAAAACGAAACCGAAAGAAGGTGAGTCGGGAGGGCGAAAGCTTTCTCCCGTCTGCCTGGAGAAGGAGAAAAACGTTTCGTTCCTCCCCTTTTCTCGTGTCCGCTTGGGGGCGCGTCAGTAGAAGGGAGGAAGACGCGCCGTTGCTACTTTTTTCCTCCGTTTTTTCTTAGAGTGTAGAAGTCACCTAATTTCAGAAAACGTTGGCACGTTTATTTGACTAACCTACTCCTTTTGGTAATACCCTGACTCCAGGGTCCTTAGCGAAATAAATAACTATGATCAATCCTGTTCATGCTAGGAAACGAGAATAATACGGTAATAACCGCCGAATGGCTTGCTCGAGCTTTAGGTTCCGGTTTTTATTTTCTCCGGTCCGCCGAAACGATATCTGCTTATTCAAGATAATTAACTTTACGCTTTCGTTCAATTTCTAGTATGCTGCTCTATATTATTACATTCACGTAAAAACTGCACGGGTTGTACTCCCCCTCTGAGCACTCGGAGAGCCAATCTCTGCAACGAACGAATACGAGGGGAAAAAAATAAAATGCAGTCTGCGAGGTGACGGGCACAACCGCTGTAGGAGTGGCCGTGCATCGTACAGAGCATGCCGGTTTGCATGTTCGTGTCATATGTATATTCTTCCAATGTATTTGGCTGGTAAGAAATTGTGTTGTGTGTATGTTTTGACAGGCGAAAGGTAGTCAGCCTCCATGGGCTTTTGTTGTTTCAGCTGTGGATGGGAAACTTAGCCAGTACAGTATACCACTGCTAGCCTGGAGGTCTTTACCGCGCATGTCGCAGTAGTGATACATGACGGCGAGCCGATACGATGTTCATCTAGAGCGAAACGGGCAAGGGTGGGGGATTGAATGATGGAGCTCCGGCGGTTTTTAAAGCTACCAAAACCAAACACATTTCCGGAATACCCAGGCTTTACTCTTCCCGACATGTTCAAAATAACCACTGAGGAAACGGCCAGCGAAGATTAGGCAAAAAAAAAAAAAAAAAAAAAAATCTACAAAAAAACATTCGAAGATTCCCGCGCTCTTAGTGGGGTAAACGTCATGTGTCGTAGAACTTGCAAGTCGCACGGGCAGACTAGAAAAACAGTATTTTGCGCGTTTTTGTTTTGTTCTGCTGGCGTGAGATTTCCTCAGCATTCGTGTAACGCCGTCAAACCTCTTAGAACGCGTCGGGAACGAACTGTACTGCCCCGCATTACGACATTTGACGTCAGGTGTTCACTGTTGCCAGTATAGCATCTAAGCCTATCAGAACAAATAGGAAATTTTAATGACTTCGCGAAGACAAATTAATTGTGACTTGTCAATTGGGTTATTGGTTCTGGGGCCCTAAACTCGTCAAACACAAAGTTGGAGCCGAAAGTTCGCGGAGCGCGCCGATTGGATGCCGGCGAAAATAGAGCGAAGTCATTGTTGGGATAGTCCAATCGGTGCGCTCTGTTAACTTCTGCTCCAACTTTGTTTTTGACGAGTTTAGAGCCCAAGAATCTGTCTATTAATTTCTTGAACAAATTTTGAGGCAAATCCGTGACTACCAAAATATCGTTATAGCTCCCCGGCGAAAGTTTACCCTAGGTGGCGCGATGTGCTGTCCTCTCGGAACGCTTATTTGCAAATCGTCTGTCGACGGCCCTCTTTTGACGATCCCGGTTTGTCGGCTCACGAAGGCTCGGTCGATTGAACTTCAAAGTAGATTTAGCACAGCTGACGTGCAGGTGGCGAGTCGACAGAGGTCGGCTCTATAATAAATAATAATAATCAAACGAAAAAGCGTCTGCTCTTTTCGATAAATAAACTAATTTCACCTTCATTTAAACTTATCCACTTGCGGTAATTTCTTATTAGCTTTGATTGCTACTGACAAGTCGCCACATTAAAAATGCTCGCTGAAACGGGTTGCCCTCATGGCGCGTGAAAGCTTCGTCGAACCGATAATTACTCGAATGAATGTAATTAATGTTTGGCGCAAGTTCGAGAAGCGGGACGGGACGCGTTGGGGGCGTAACATCGTCGATTAAATGTTTCATTATCAATAGTGACATTTCTGAAGACGCACCTTGACCTTCGGTGTTTATGTCACCATAAACAAACATATTTCCTGTCTCCCCCTCGATTTTAATTAGGCACTTGGTAAATGAACCGGAGGAGGGCTAGTCATTGCTAAACACAGACCGTGCTAAATTTAAACGGGTAGACATTTTGAGCAAGACGGGCGGCAACCTCCTGGAATGTAGGGCTGCAGAGACAGAGTCGGATTTGTGCTTTGGGAGTTTTAGACTTTCGGTGCAGGGGTGTTGAAAGTATCCCCGTTTCACTCCTGGAAACGAGGAAATAGTAGAAACTAGCCATAAGAAAATAAACGTAGAGTGGAAAGTTGAACCACACACAGGGGTAGACCTGGGTCTAACATTACAGAAAAAAAAAAAAAAAAGCATCGCGAAAATATTAGGACAAGCAGAAGACATACACAACGCTTACCTTCGACTCCTGTTTTTTTATTTCAATATAGTACATAGAAATAAAGAAAGAAGACACAAAGAAAGACTCCAGCCAGAAGAAGTCCCTCACCAAGCCACACTGAAGACTGAGTGTCATACGAACGTGGCGAGCCTTCGAATAAACCCAAACGATCGGTCACCTAAGATCGTAATTGATTCCGCATTAACACAAAAATTAGAACCGTGTAACTTAATGTAAAGGGCTTCATGAATTTTACTGATCGCTTTGTGTGGGCCGGGCGAGAGAGAAACAGAGAAAATCAATTTTGATTTGCTAAAATATTTTACTCAAGTAAGCTCGAGGGGCAGCCGCATTATGAATTCAGTTTCTTTTTGGGGTTTTACGTTATTTTTGTTTTGTACCTTGTTTTAAAATACAAATTTTGTGTTTGTGGTTGCTTTCGCTGTCGCTGCTGAGGGAAAGAAAGGCTCGTCAAGCAACAATCGAGTGGCTTTTATCTCTTCATCCCTTCTCCAGTTTGGAGATAAATAACGTATTTGAAATGAATCGATTCGTGTGGGGTTTTATTTAATATTTATTTATTTCAATATACCGCGACCTTAAAGAAGGTTATTGCAGGAGTGGAAGTAATACACACATTGCACGCCAATACAACACACAAATTTATGATGTACGCACCATATCGAAAAACATTACCAACGGTTAGAAATGGGTTACAAAACAACAGTGCACTTCTAATATACATTTTTAAAGTTCAAGTGGTTGAATAGCTTTGTCAATGCTCTTCCAAGTATCGATGGTCCTCGGAAAAAAAAAAAGCTATTTAAAGCTATTGAGGTGAGATGTATACAATATTTAGAAGATGGAAGCTACGAGTGCGTGATTGAGTAACGAAAGCAATATATTTTTCACGAATAACTACACAGTTCTTTTGAACTATTTTGTGTAGTAGTCTTAGTCGTTCCCCACAACACGTCTCGAACCTAAGACTTCAAGTGCAATGCCTGGCATTGACGATGTAGGAGAAAATGTGCGATGATATCGAAAAAAATTAGTCTGGTAGCCTTCGTTTGTACTGCGTCAAGCAGCTTAACATCTCAATTTAAATATGGGTTCCAGACCACACAGCCGTATTTTAAAATCGGTCGAATCAGGGTCTTGTACGCAGTTATTTTAGCTTTCCTAGTTGAAGGTGTTAAAGTTCTTTTAACATAACCGAGTCTTCGCAAAGAGAGACAGCGGAATAGAATTGTCTGCCTGTCCCATTTAAGACTTGGATTATATAAATTCCCAGATACTTCTATTCACACACCGGGCGCAGAATTGTCGTATCTGTTTCATAACTAAAAAAGACGGTGTCTTCTTGTTAGTGAAAGTCATGAACACAAATTTTCAAAATTAATTTCCATCTGCAATTTATGGCTCCAATTAAGAAAGGATAAATATGAGTCATTTAGCATTGCGTTATCGTCAACAGAACTGATTTCGTTGTATAAATTGCAGTCATCTGCCTGAAGGCGAGTCTTCACAGGATTATGGTCATCGACGTCATTAATATAAAGCAAAAACAGAGGTGGTCATAAAACCGAACCCTGTGAGACACTAGAATCAACCGAGACGTTGTTGGAATATATATCCCCATGTGAAACAAACTGAGATATATCTTTTAGGTAATCAGAGATCCAATTAATTAGTAATGAGTGTTTTTTTTAATATCATTTACAGTTTTTGAAGAAGCTCAGAATGTGGCACCTTATCAAAAGCCTTTGAATAGTTAATAAAGATGATGTCTAGTTGCCCTCTTTTAACTAAGGTAAAAGCAATATCGTGAGTAAATTCTAGTAACTGTGTAGAGGTAGAGTAGCCAGGACGAAAGCCATGTTGGGAGCAGAGAATCGAATGGGCCACGAGGTACTCAGATATATGTTTATGAACTTAGCGTTCAAGAAGCTTGCAAGAACATGATGTCAATGAAGTGGGTCTAAATTTAGTAACCACTTGTTTGCTACCGGATTTCAAGAGTGGAATAATTTTAGCTGATTTCCATAGCCGAGGCAGAGTTGCACTAGAAAAAGGTTTTTCAAAAATTACAGCTAAGTACTTTGAAGTCCCAAGTGAATAACGGTGAAGAAAAGAATTGGAGATCCCATCAGGGCCAGGGCTATTCTTACAATCGATCTTTAGGGGTAGAGTAAGAGCACCAGAAACACTGATGTTAACATCCGATAAAGCCGAGCACGTACCGTCAAAGCAGGAACTTAATCATTATCGCGACCAAATACCGATTTAAATTATTCGTTAAAACAGTTACCATTCACTGCTAGTTCACCAACACATTCACCTCGAACAATCAAGCTTTGCGACCCGTTACATTTTTGGGGGAGAGACCTCCAGAATTTCGTATGATCTGATTGCATATATTCCGACAGAGGTACGTTAAAATACTTAACTTTAGCTGCTAACATCTTTTTCCATCAAAGTCATCTTTAGACACTCAAACAAAGTGTTATTAGCCAAGGCTAGATTGCGTTTCGTAGAACGCTTCCTTTTTGTTTTCCGCATCAACTGCAAGACCTCTCTCGCAATCCAGGGGTGCGAAGTATTTTTCTTCTTTGTAACAGGTACCAAATTGTTAAGACATTTATCTACAAGGAAGTTGAATTAACTACGTTAGGCAGCTCGTCTACATCTCCGTCTGTACTCATAGCACAAAAGTTAAATAAAAAAAAAAGAGACTAAGGTAATCAATTATAGCTACGTCGTCAGCCCTGATGAAATCAAAGACCGTGTCGATTTCAGGGTTTATTTGGTTGACGCGAAGTTCGAGGGTGAAGGTCCGTTCACAGTCTTGCAACCGAGTACGACCGAGAGAGACCAGACCGGTTTTTAAGCTGAGTGGCCTAATAGTTCCCATAGTGTAGTGTGTGGCATTTCGCCACGATGGGGCGCTTCGAGTTTTAGAAAAAGTCTAATGGCTGGAGTGGCTCGTAGCTCCCTATGAGGGCCATCGTAAGGTGAACTGAAAGGGAGCGTTGGGGTTATTTTATTACGCGCCTTACAAGCACTTATTGCCTAGTTCCTATTGCAATTGTCCCATTTTGCATCAATAAGTACGTTCTAGGCGCGTATAAGTCTTCTCGCGTTATATCATAAACGGTGCTTTTATCGAAATCTCGGCTGACAACACGGTGTCGCCCATAAAATGAGTATTGACCCCTGGCTTTGGGCCGATGCAAGCAGGGAGGGACAACGCGGTAGTCGCAAAAAAAGAAAAAAAAAGTACGCTCTACGACGCTTGTTTTTTCGACTCGCGTTTACCATGTTACCTTGGGCAGAGATAGCTGTGCACGAGTGTTTACCACGGGGACGATAACGGCTCGAGTGTTGATGACCGTTCTCCGTTGTCTCGTCACGCTTTTTTGTTCGGAGCAACTTGGTTCTTCTGCCTCTAGCTGGTCAAACCCAGTTGGCTCGACTCGCTTCACAGAATCGAGCCAAGTGGTAAGGGGCGACAGGGTACGACGCTCTGCCTCCCGTAAAATCATGATAAATAGTAAGATGTCACTCTTACGTGATACTCTGCGTTCCAAAACATCGTAAGTAATTCCGTTGTATGTTCACACATCGGGAGGTTAGTCAGCCCTAATGGAAGTAACCGGACCAAAGCTCACTTGTTTTTTCCCAAACAGGGACAAAAGCTCACCTTTTTTTTCTTTTTCTGCTACCCGTGCGAAACATGGGCTGGGATAAAGTGCTGACGCGATGGTCGTTGCACCGTTTTTGGGAGAAATGCCATCTCATCCCATGCAGAAGTGTTGGAAGATAAGCAAAATCAGGCAGAGCAGCAACGATCTGGGACCAAGGTTTAGGTCACTGAAACCGAGTGAAGCTCATAAAATCAAGCTTGCTTGACTCAAGGTATGCCGGAACACCCTTGAGCCACGCCCAAGAAACTTTGTGAACCGAAGTTTTTGAACCCGAAGAGTGACCGAAGAAGCGAAGTCACCCTTTGGCGACCTCACTTTTTCATTGTGCTTATGTCACGCTAAACGCGCACATAAAGGTTAGGCACAATGTTTCTTCATTACTAATGCATGAATTTTCTTGGGGTTCAGGGTAATATTTGATGTGAATGGCTAGAAAATTTAAATTCTTTCAGTCATTGAGCGTCGTAGATTTATTTCAAAACAGTGATTATTTCAGAGTTATGTGAAAAGGAAACTGAAGAAAAACTGTTATATACAAGCCATTAAGTTGCGAATTAAAAAAAAAAAAATATGTTGAAGGAACGGGAGTTGGGCCATTTGGACAAGTAGAAGACAGGTGACCTGTTTAGAAAGCTGTGCGTGATTTTGGATAGGCTGGAGCTCCTGCCACCACAGCTTGTGCCTGAATGACTAAGCTACATCAGGGAAAAGTCTACCGGTGATATTGGCGACCTGCTGGAATACTTTGATTGCACGTATGTCAACGATCCCTTCCGTTATGCTTCTGCTCCTTCTGTGGCGGCACTCAGAGCGAATTCTTCCCTTTGCGTGACATGTGTGCCGACGACGACCAGAGTTTCCCCCGGAACGGTGGAATATGTACGACGCCACTCTTCAAGATAAAGACCGGACGAACAACACCTACGAAGGATGGAATACCGGGTTCGAGAAGTTTGTCCGCCACGCACGTCCAAGCGTCTGGAGGGTATGTGAGTGAATGCCTACAGGAAAATCAGGCGCTCGTTGCCACGGCATTGACACAACCCCGAGAGGTGAACTCCCAGAGAAGCGGGTGCGAAAAACCACTTTGCGCCTGCAGAACCGTCTGAAAATATTTGCGTGGGGTTCCAGGTATACCCAGATTTACCAAAACTGCTGGAGCTAGTGGGGGACTGCATTCGCTTCTCACCAGTCGATGAATAAACTTGTCTCTACACTAATCAACAAACCATGCGCCTGTCAGATTTAATTTATCGTTGCATTTTAGTGTCGCATGCATGCACCTAAGTTGTTCGCACTCCTGTTAAGACCAACATGAAATTTTCTCCTGGTGAGCTTTTGTCCGGGTCTGTGAAAAATTGGGTGAGCTTTTTGTTCGGTGAGCTTCTGTTCGTGAGCTTTTGTCCGGTGAGCTTTTGACCGGGATTTTTTTTCCGTACAGTCGCTGCTGGTAATCTGTTATAGTAACCACACACATGCTTCTGGTGTAGTGGAACGCCTTCTGAGCATGCGCTGTTGCTCTGCTGCGCGGTAGATCAGACGCTGCGCATGCGTCCACAGCTCAGTGACTCAGCATTTTTCGCCCCATGGAACACTACATGCCACTGGGGCCAATTCAGCTTTCCAGAAAGCGGTAGATCACATAATTTTTTGTGTGTTCCTAAACGTGCGTTACCGCCAACTGATCTAATCAAGCGCGAAGAACGCGTGGCGACGTCGCGTTTTTAGTCTTTGCGTTTGTTTTTAGAGCGCAGCTCCTATACGCCCGTTTCCGGCTTTAGCGGCGTCACCGTCGGCGTAACCGCGCGTTGCATTATAGGACGTTTCCCTATAATGGCGTCACACGTGACGTCACGTGTGACATCACGAGGGTCACGGTTGACGTCACGAGGTTGAGGGGAGGTAGGGGTGGAGAAGGAGAGGAGGAGGATAGGAGGAGGGAGGAGGACAAGGGAGCAGGAGGATAGGAGGAGCAGAAGGTACGGAGGTGGAAGAGAGGATACCCTCCTCTACGTACCCTCCCCTCCTCCTCCTGAAGAGCTTCGCTCTAATTCGGCGTTACAAGAAATTGTAAACGTCTTTCATTTTTGTTTTTCATCTATACTTCGTTTTACCATAATTCCAGACGCAGTCGGCGCTGCGAGCTAGTACGACCAATGTTGGACAAAATACTCGATAAAAGTATTTAACTTACTAAACACCTGCTTCATAAAGTATTTACTAGTACTTATTAGTACTCTACTCAAGATATTTTACAGTGTCTTGAGTAGAGTACAAATACTTAGGAATGTAATTCAATTAGTGTTGAAGATACTTCCGCATTGCGTTATTTGTATTGACGTCAGTTGCAAACACAATTAACCAGTTGCGCAAATCTGGTTTACCAGAATGGTTTATTAGAACGCAACAGCTCAAAACGGCAAAAAAAAAAAAAGACATTGTGGGACTATTTTATGCAGTCCAACAAAAGGAGTAGGATATCATTGATACATGTTACAAAAAATTTCTGGGACAATAAAAAATTTGCCTTAACATATTTTTACATCGCTGAATATCACGTCCTGTAGCGCACCTTAGACGCATCGTTTAACTACAATCCACATTCCCTATATGCAGCGTTCACTATAATCGAACTTGGGATATGGAAATGAGCGAATCGGTAACAAAGAGAGCCCACATAATGGCCACGGCACTGGTCGCACCTTTTTAAGTAGGTTGCGTCCAGAAAGGCGCTCAACGTGTGGGGACGCTTTGTTGCCATTTTGAAAGGTCATCTTGCTCGTTGTCCGGTTCCTGTGCTGTTTTCTACTTATCAATGTTCGCTTACAGACAATGTTCGCGAGAGCAATAAGTGCCGGACTAATAACAAAAAGAAAAGAAGAAAAAAAAACCTCGACTTTTTGCCGTAGCGGTGTCAAATATGCGAACAGAAAAAAAGTGTCTTCTTTTTGTGTCGATTCCTCAATTTCTTCTATTTGTTATTTTATTGATACCGAAGTCTGCATTTTTGTCGTGGGTCGTTTCCCGTTCTGCGTTGCGCCTCAGTGTGGCAATCTTTACTTCCGTAAAACCACCCCTTTTGTTTGAGGATTTTTGGGGGAAAACTCTAGAAACCGAAACGCGCCCTTGGGAGGGCGAAAGAAAAACCTTCAGTGTACGAACTTTGGGGTGAAATATGACTCACAATTGGCACAGAAGCGATGTTTCACGAGCTCAATCTAAGTCACCGTAGCTAATCGGAGCTAGCAACAGGATTTGGTTGCGCGAGAGAATGTTCGTTTGCTCGCGCCACGCCCATGCGACGTCATACCGAAAAACTTGGAAAATAGCGGAATGTCAAAAAGTATTTGAGACAATGAGTACTCAGAAATGTAATTGAATTACAGTATCAAATACTCTCGAACAAAAATATTTGCAAGATACCAAGATACTTCAAAAAGTATTTAAAATGCACTACCTTGAGTAGAGTATTTGAGATAAGCATAAGTCCGGACACGACCAATTAGACGGCGTCAAAAGTGCACCATCATGATGTTCGTCATGTTTCTGTACGTGTTCTGTCTGCGCTAAACCCACCTTAAACAGTAAAGGCCCAGTGAGTTACGCTTTTGAGGTTTGCTTGATTGGTCTCATTTTCTCGTAGCGTCGGCTGCATGTGGAATTAAGCTGAAACGAAGTTTAGCTTTTAGTCCCATTTGGACTTAAGGTGAAGCGGAGTTTAGCTCAGTCTACTTTTCTGTGTGTGTAAATTCTAAGGGGGGAACTGCGTGTCATCATACCGCATTTATTTCGTTACTGTGTATCGTTACGCACGAACGAATCTCGGCGAATGTACAAGCCGACGCCTCGGCTTATTTGATACATCTTGTTGTGAGGTTTGATAAAGAGTCGAAATATCAGCCTGGGTGCGTCTCGTCGTCTGCACAGTTTCCAGACAGTGATAGCCAGCTCTCCAGCGGTGACGCACAAGAAGACACACGCGCTCTTATCAAAGGTGTCGGGGGGAGTCCCCAGGATTTGCAACCTCGTGGTTCAAGCAGTTCCCGAACCCTTCCTGAGCCTCTCAATATCAGCAGAGAGTTATCGCATCTTTACGTCACAACGGCAGAGAGAATGTTTGGTCCCCGTTTGTTCGTTGTACCACACATTGAGGGAGAGGCTTGCGCATTTTATCTACGCAGTCCTGCGTCGGGACCAAAACTGAATATGTCACCATTAGTTTCACCAATGGGAAAATCGTTTGCTATCGTCGTTGAGGGTTGACACACCCTCTTGTAGGCTCTCTTTCAAATCTCTTTCCTCCTCTGTGTCATATCAGACGTACTACAGGCAGCTGCTCTTAAGGCCAAAGGAACACTTCAGTAGCCGAGGCGGAGAGCAGACATCGCAGACTTGAGTTGAACGTTCGTCAACGTAAGCCAAAGGAGACGTGCAATTCTTAGCATTTCGGGTATACGTTGAAACTGTAAACGAAATAATATTTTTCCAGGTTAATTTTTAATCGCCAAACGGCCCACGCACTTTGAAAGATGAAGGTAATTCCGTTCCTGGATCCTTCGGAACTTTACCGGCCGGAGCACAAGAAAAAGGAGGACTTCAGAAACTTCACGACGGACATGGTACAGTTCTTCACGTTGACAGTCAGATCTTATCGCGTATATTCTTTTATAGGGCTGATTCGACGAACAAGGACGTTTATACGTTTAGTGAGAGTAAACTGGGCTTCCATAATTCTTTCATATCTTTTTCGGCACTTGGCAACGAAGACATGAATAGACGCACCTATCACAGTTAAACACCTAAAGTATCAGCGCCGGGCTGACATTTGTATAATCGAAAGATTGCCAAACGTCAACATTGTTCTAATTGAAATATACAACATTGGAGAGTTCATGAAGAGTAGTTTTCGATTTTGATGACGACGGTACTATGCCCTAACCAGCTCACAATCGTCAGTGCGGATCAATTTTCGTCATTAGCAAACGAAATCCAGACACGAATTCAGCTAACGGGCTTTATCGGTAGCGAGAGCTACGAGCTCTAATCTTTCTTTCTGGCCTCGCTTTCTGTGTCTGCCTCTCGTGAACCCTTATGCGTCACAGTCACTTTCAACAGCTGTGGAAGATTAAGCGGTCTGAGAACGTGGCCGCCGCAATCTAATCAACAAATGAACGCAGGCGTAACAGGTTCTCCGCGCTTCTGGAATTAAACGCGTCATGTCACACGTCTGTTCACTGCAAGACTCTATACGCCGAGAAAGTAAGGGAGAGGAGGAGACGACAGCGCGCAAGGACGTCAGAACGTCGAGCCCTGGTTGGAGTGATTAGTGGGTAGAGCTGAAGCTAGCGGACTTTGTCTCCACTGCACTCGGCGAACGCGGAAGGAAGGCTTCCGGCGTTTTGCTCTCGCATTCGACGAGTGCAGTGGAGACAAAGGCAGCTAGCTTGAAGACTACTCACGAATCATTCGAATCAGAGCTGGCGTTCTGACGTCATAACGCGCTCTCGTCTCCTCCTCTCCCTCAGTTTTTCAGCACATACGGTGTGCAAGTTTGTCTCTTGCACAAAGGATACGGTGACGTCAGGACGCCAAGACATTATTGAAAAAATGGTGCGTAGAAGCCAGGGCTAGCTGTCTGTCTACACCGATTCCTCGCGCACAGTGTCGCCTGCGCAGACCGGCGTCAGGATCTGGGGTTCAGGCGCCGAACGCCGGCGTTGTCTGCGAGTCGTAGCAATGACTGTCTTACCTTTACTACGGCTTTCTGAAATCCACCGGTACTTTACGAACGAGGACCTAGCCTTCGAGAGAGGTTAAGGGAAAAACCTTGAATGGCATGTTGTTTGGCTGGACTAACTACCAGACATACGCACGTTAACCCCCCCCCCCCCCCAAAAAAAAAAAAAAAAAAAAAAAAAGTATCTAAATACTCTTAGTCGTTACCAGCTCAAAAAGTAACTACATACGTTACTCGTTACCAATTCTCAAAAGGAACGCGTTACGTTACATCAAAGGTAACGAGTTACTTTTATCGTTACTTTGACGGCAAAATACACGACTGCTTTTGTTTCATGGTTTATTGTTTTCTTTGGTAGTCATTGCACTTATGCAGTAGCTGCCTCTCAAAGTTTTCATCGGTTATGTTTTTCCCCGCTTCCTTGAGAATACATCTCCGGCGACGAAGGAATGGCAATGTTTTGCAGCAGGAACAGTTGGTGAATTTGCGATACCCCTCTCTTTTTTTTGTCCTCTCTGCTTCTAAAGTTCCAAGTTGACAATGGGATATGTGCCTTCCCATGTTGGCAACCCCCGATTTACATTCGGTCTGTACAGGATTTTTGAAGGTTCATCCTTCTAGAAGGGTGAAGGGCATTCCCAGCTGTAGAGTTCGACTGACGGTGTTCAGCCATAGCTTCCTCTATACTCACAAAGCATGGCGGTTCGAAGACGGAGCCATATAGAGCGCCCGGTCGCAAATTTGGAGCGCGAGGATCTGGTAGCAGAGAGCATCAAAGAGTCATTTCTCGGGGAACCTGGACGTCAGCGCACAGCTTTGACAGCAACGAGGACCCGAAACACACTTGTTCGCTCGGGAGAAGTGTGTTTCGGCGTTTCGCCGCAGCGGGGCGCCAGTCACGTGACTCTCCACTCATCCGTTATTTGCCGGTCCAGCTTTTCCATTTCGGCGGCCGCTTCTCGTGGCGATCTGCCAGGCTTTGTCAGTATATAGGAGGCTATAAATCAGCGATGAACGTTGCTATACTGTCATACTGTTTAGCCGTTTTTCGGGTTTCCCACCTTCCTTGGTCGCAATAGACTCACACTCAAAAACAAAGCGAAGCTGTTTAAGCGGTGTTGTGCGTTACTGCCGAAAAGTTGCGAAATACAGTTACTGGTTACTTGGCCTTAAAAATAACTACGTACGTTACTCGTTCATTTTCTGAAAAAAAAAGTAACTAAAGGTACTTGTTACCGAAAAAGTAACTAGGTGGAAGTAACTGTACACGTCTGCTAACGAATAGCGGACGCGTTTTAACGAACGAAGAAATCACTGCCGATATGTTTTCCGCTTTTACTCTTTCTCACTGCACCTCATCTCCTCCGCTCCTCAGTTGCGCGCCGTATAGCAATTCCTGTTGCGCGAACAAAACGAGGGACCTCTTGTCCCTCCTCGTGTTGGCGCTGTTTTTTAATTCTTCAATTTCCCGTGTAAACATGTAACGAGTCCGGTGAAATGGAAAGGCCTCCTGGAGGCACTGCGTGTACTTGTTTGGAGAAGGCGGTAAAAAACGACGACGAACCGCGTCCCTGGAGTGGGCGACGGCACGTGTCGCGCGTGAGATACGACGAGACGCTATCGTCAGCAGCCATCGCCACTTGAACTCGCTTCGAGATGCCCCTCTGGACACGGGCCAGGGGACTTCGCCCTTTGTTAGAGTGGCGAGTAACTGTACGGGTTTTGCGGCTAGTTCATTCTTCGCGTGCTGCGCACGCTCCAGTGAAATTCCCACGATGTTGGGTTTACTGCGTTTATATGCGCCGTGTGGCGTGTCCACTTCTAACGAAATGCGTTCGGGGTTTCCGCATAGGGGATAGCGAAGTCAGGGAGGACTGCCCACCCCCGGAAAGAATCACTTTGATTATACTCCATTTCACCTTGAGCCCGAGCGGGGCCGTAATGTAGGCGTTACCAAAAAAAAAAGTAACGAAATACTTTACTCGTTATTTTCAAACAAAAAAGAACGCTCTACGCACCCTATACGCTACATCAAAATAAAAAAAAAAAGAACGCATTACCTTTACCTATAAACAGTGACGCATGTTACTTTTGCGTTTCTTTTGGATGGCGTCTCTCCACCCTGCCTGTCACTGATGGCGACAGTCGACACTGGGACAGAGGGAGTGGGCGGTGGGGTCTCTGCTAAAATTCAAGTGTTTGCGCGAGGAAAAGAGATGCCAAATTTAACAACATGTGAAATGAGTTCAAGAATTTATTAAACTTGGCCCCTACAAACAAGAAAAAAAATTGAAATATACTTGCTTTACATCTTGGGAGGATGATGGAAAGAGTAACGTAACTACGTTACCCGTTACTCGACATAAGTAACGTAAATACGTTGCTCGTTTTTTTTTTTTTTTTGAAGTGATAACGAGTACGTTACTTCGCTACCGAAAAAAAAAAACGCGTTACGGGTAACGCCGTTACTTGTAATGCGTTACCGCTAGCACTGCTTGCAACACAAACGTACGGACTAAAAACACACGACGGATTTTTTGCGATTGTTTGGATCAGTTTTCCGGTAACACGTGCATAGAAACAAGAAAAAAATGTCGTGATCTCGCGCTTACCGAGAAGCATAGGGCCAATGAGACCTCATTGGCCCGCAGCATTCCTAGTGCTCGGACATGAGATAAAATATACTATAAAGCAGTTCTGATCTCCGAGGAAGGTGACGACAAAACAAGCCTATGACCAAGCACCTTAAGGTATTTTTATCCGACCTGCAAGCGGCGTTGGTCGTTTGTTCACGCGGTCTGACAATCGCACCACCCGACACTTTGCGCGAACACGGTAAGGGGCGCTTTTGTGTACTTTGCTTCGAAAGGGAATTGACGGGCATCAAACCTTCTTTTCGCTTTGGTAAGTGTCCAAATAAGCGCTTTGCACTACGCCTATTTAGCATTAATGATATCCTTTGAGTTTATAAAAAAAAATACATAGAAAAAAAAATGCGATCGCTTGTTTGCTTGAACAGTATCGTGTCGTGAACTAAGGCTAATAGGGAGTTTCCGTAGATCGTTCCTTCCTTCCCGCAACGTTGTTCGCCACCCGCTGCAAGATCCGAAACTCTGCAGTCAAGGCCAGCGGCGCACATGCGCACTGAGTGCCTAGCGGAGTAGGGAAAGCGATCTACGAAAACTCCCTAATTCTGATTCAACGGAAGCCGCAGGCTTCCTTTCAATCACGCCTGAATTGCTAGTCAGCGTGATTCATTATTTGCGATTTCCACCCAAAAAAGCAGACATGATTAAACTGAATTTTTTAAAACAAAAAGTAAAACAGTAAAAAAAGTTAGACTAACCCGTTTCACAAGAGGCTGTAGGGCTTCAGAAATGTTCCTTTAGAGGAAACTATAAAATATGTGTCGTGAAAAACATCTCTATGTTTAAGAAGCGTTAGGGAGAACAGAAGATTGTAAATTGTACGTACCTCCAACTGCAATACACTCACAACTCAAATTTGTTTAGAGCTACGTGCCGCGCAAATTATTGTAGAGAACCTAGAGAACAGCAACGCACTCAGCCGAGGAATAAATGTTTTTACTTTTACTCTTCTAGTTGGCGGTGGCTTGCTTTCATTTTTGCCTCGGTTTGAAAACCAATTTCTTTGACTTGCGCACAGGACGATCCGATTCAACGAAGGGTGCTCGAGATCTACAAGAAGATGCACACTTTCCAGACTGTGGACTTTGTTCGGGAAAGGGTGCGTGGGATTCTTTCTCTTGAAGCGATCTTCTGCTCTTGTGTTTCAGTCGGGCTTCGAACCGGTTCATTACAAAGTCCTTCGCAGATTATAGGGGTTGTCTGCGTCTGTATCTGCGAGAAGGACCAGCTTGGCGAATTGATCGGAATTGCTAAATTTCTGTGAAATACAAAGGTGCACTTCCAGATATACTATATTATGTAATAAGTTTAGTGAGCGCAGTAGATTTCCCGTGTTATTAGGGTATTGATCAATATAAAATCTATAACAAGTCGTGTAAAAGTAGATAGATTGGGTTGGTAATCGTCTGAGATAGTCCAATGCAGATAGTATTTTATTTATTTTACAGCAATCGAACTCGCATGCTCGGAAGCTCTTGCCCAATCGTAACAGCATTTCCTTTGCGGTTTTGGGCTCCGAACCGCAGCATTTCGCATACTCTTTCGAATCACATTAAAATATTATCTATAGATAAACCCTCATTCGATTCACGGTGCACGTTTGCTTTAGACCTCGTCGTTTAGGCTTGAATGGTGTTGTACGTGCGGACGCGTGCGCTCGTGCGACGTAAACACTGTCTAAGAGGCCACACAAGTTTCAGAGAGGCAAAGTTGGAGTATGCGTGTTATTGTGCCCGAGCGGGGAATAGATGGCATACTCGACGTTGACATAACAATTCCATTTAAGCAGACAATTTAGGACACAAATCGATACCAAGCTATACTTGCCTAAGCGTGTGTTGCTGGTCATTGAATGACTGGTTTCGTTGGAGTATCCTTATTAAGATGGTCAGTAGATTTCGCACATATTTGCTAGTTCATGTTGTACAATAAGTCGAGATCATGTTCGCAGCTATTTTCGAAGCTTTCTCCTACACTTTCATAGGCTATTGTCTATAAAAAAATATATATATATTAGCTGTTGCGAGCGGAAATTTTACCGAACGCTGGTTAGGAAAATATATTATACGCTATAAAATTCTGCATTGGAAACCCTGTTTCCAGCTTTAGTGTCCCTCCCCGCTACGTTCTCGGCAACGAAGACGCCGCTAGTTCGGATACGCGTTCCTCTAGAATTGACTATAGTTACGGATCTAGAAGCGAGCTGCCGAGTGCGTTGGGGGACAGCGGCAAACGATCTACGAAAACTCCCTATGAGGAAGGATCAAAGAAAACTCCCTATTAGGGAAGTTTCGTGGATCGTCTCGTATGAAAACTCTCTATTGACACTCTGTTTCCACGTGGGCTCGTTTGTATAGATGGCAGAGTGGACCCAGTTCAACAAGGCCGCGATGCCGGTCATGGAGGCGCTGCGTCTGCTCAACAGCCTGGTGGACGAGAGCGACCCCGACGTGGACGTCCCGAACATTGT
The DNA here is from genome assembly GCF_016920785.2 of Ixodes scapularis. NCBI lineage: Eukaryota > Metazoa > Arthropoda > Arachnida > Ixodida > Ixodidae > Ixodes > Ixodes scapularis. The sequence continues at coordinate 142,796,585 of NW_024609857.1, read as the reverse complement.
GCACGCCTTTCAGACGGCCGAGAAGATTCGGGAGGCCCACCCGAAGGCCGACTGGTTCCACCTGACGGGTCTGATCCACGACCTGGGCAAGATGATGGCCTTTTTCGGAGAGCCGCAGTGGGCGGTCGTCGGGGACACCTTCCCCGTGGGTTGCGCCTACCAGGACTCCATCGTGTACAGGGACACGAGCTTCGTGGACAACCCGGACCTCGGAGACAACCGCTACAACACCAAGCTCGGAATCTACGCGCCCAACTGCGGACTCGAGAAGGTACGCAGAAGATCGTTGCCGTTTCGAAGCTGCAGTTATGCACACCTTAAACTTCTCGCTATGACTTTGGGCCACTCCAGAGATCCTAAAGATTTAAAAGAGGGAGCAATTCAAACCGTAAAGAGCGTTTGCAATGGTGGATGCCTTTTGGGCCGATTGGTCGCACGTGTGCATACGTTGGGTTGTCGACTATTGAGGAAGGAAGAGAATAGAGAACTGGAGGCGCTTGCAGAGGACCAATACTTTCGGGACGTGTTCGCAGCTCATGTTGCAAACTCGCCCCAGGAACCACATCACCCCGATCGAGCAGTTGGAATCATTCTGAAATCTAGGCGCACTAGGCAATTCTAAAGGAGGTGACGCCTAGCTCCGAGCAGAAAAGATTGACGGAAAGAAACGGGGAGCTACTACCTATCCAAGTGGTCAGCAAAATATTAGAGTGACATAGCAGCCGAGTTGTGAAGTAAACAAAATAGGATTAAGTGCACGCCGTTCGTGTTGCAAATCGGGAGAGAAAAAATGGGCTACGTGCTTCTATCTGTTGCCACGTCCTTAGCACCGGCTTGTCTCATTGGTCGTGCGCGCTTTAGATTCAGAGTTGTACGGTTCAAGCTCAAGCTGTACCCAGGTCAAGAAGCTATTAATGTGAAGATGGAGCAACTGCTCGTTTAGTTTGCGCCGCCAAGTAATCGTGGGTTGCTTCGAAGTCCCTGAGGTTGCAGGTGAGCGCCTTTTCGGGAGTTGCCTCTACGTGTGCGGAGTGATACGGCCGTCCACCTTTTTTTGGTGGCGCTTACGTGACGGCATCGGCGGTCATTGACAGTGTGAAACCGGGGTCAGTTCAGCGTCTTAACTGCAACACGCCGTAATTTTGTACCGCCTTTGGCTGAAGCAACAATACAAGCGTAATCGCTGGTTAACGTTGTAGAGCACTATATAAAAAAGAAAAAAAGTTTTATAATTTCTTGACAGGTGGCGCCAAGTTTTTACAGTGAAGGCACATTCCCAATTGGTGAAGGCGATACAATTGAAGACCGAGATCGCCTGCTACAATTTTGGCGTCCAGAAGTGCCTTGTCGATTTTGTCGCCTTTAAGCGCCAGGCCGGCGTAGCGTGAACCAAACTTAATTGGTCGTGTCCAGACACGTGCGCGACGAAAAGGCCAACGCGTCGTACAAATATAGGCGAATCCGAACCACGCTGAGTTACGTGGGATCGTGGCCCTCGAGCTTCCAGGCGCAGAACTTGCGCACCAGCAATCTCTGACTTTCCGACCCGTCGTTCTGTCGTGGGTGTGTCTAGCTGTTACACACTTTGGGCGAGACTTTCATTGTAGGTGTAAGCGTGAGAAGCCAGCATTCCTTTCGTCAAGCATGTTTGTCTCCGCAGACTATGATGTCATAAGGGGTAGTATGTGAAGGCATGGAAATGCCATATTTGTTTACACATGTCGTCACTCTTTACGTCTGAGCTGACATATGCGCCAACCTTATATAATAAATAAGCACTTTCACTGCTAGAGCTCTGGGCGTTGCGCTTCCTAAGGAACTCGTTTTGGGAAGAGCAATGCATTTGTGGATTCCCGGCCTTACATTGACTTTTGTTTCTGATGTCGGCGGTTACCATGCATGTCCGTGAAACGGAAACTTCGCAGCTGCATCACTCTGTAACATCCGTTACCGCAGGCAAACGTGCTCGTTCATTCACGATGATTTTGTGCGTACTTTAAAATCGCTGAATTATATATACACTGTGGTTCCCACCCAGCGACTTTGGAGAACGCGAAGAGTAACGATATCGGCAAACAGATGGTGGTTCCAATGTCGATCCTTCATACCTTTGGAACGTAATTCCCTGGCTACTCATCATCATTTCAATTCCACTCGTCACGCTAGAACAGCCGACCAACCGCTGCGACGATTTTATCCGAAGTATATAGCCTTTACAATATTAGGTATCAGATACGAGTATAAATATTCGAGGTGCCTGCGTGTACCTTGCACGTCTCACCGTTTTGTTTATTTTTATTTAGATGAAGACGGTTTAAAATGTGATGTAATTATGTTAATTAGGAAAACAAAATCATTATATGGAAGGACACAAAAAGTGGCGTCTAAAAATTGTGCGGAGTCATCGCTTCAGGAACTGAGTTTTCTGGCGGACATTCGAGTGGTGTCTGTCGCTGGAGGCACCGTTGATGCTGCGCGTCTGATTGTATGAGTTGCTCGGCGCTGCCGAGCCCCGGGGTACGATAAACGGACATTGCCGCGTTCTCCTTATCGATAAGTTAACGTCTCCGCAGATTCGGTCAAGGCTAGGCTATCGTCTTGACGACACAGCTGGCGCGTGTGAACTCGGGTCTGGGGACGTCGCCAGCACCAGTTTTTGAGTCGTTATTATTTAATAAATAACGAAGAAAAAATCCCGGCTGGCATTTTTCTGTCATTCCCTTAAATTAATTGAAGGCATCGTGCGACGCGGTTAAATGTAAGTGGTAAGAACAATTTTAGTACTTCTGGGACTTTATTTTCAACGAGTCTTGGCTTTCATACTATGGCAACCACAGACTGGGTGAACGAAGTAGGCACCTTTCTTGTTTTAAAACTTTAAAGCCTTAAAGTAGTCACGCTACGCTTAAATTTTTTTTTAAAGAAAACTGTGCCGGAAGAATATATTTTTTTCTATACTTTTACTCCGAACAAAGCGTGCGCACCGCCTAACTAGCTCGTCACGTTCTGGGCCAAATTACGTCAGTTCTTACATGGTTAATTAATCACACAATGGCAATTACGACAAACACACACACACACACACACACACACACACACACACACACACACACACACACACACACACACGCACACACACAAAACACGAAGAAGCAATCATTTCGTAATTATTTTATTCTTAATAATTCTAAAACCTGGTCTGCATAAGGAACCTTGGAAGGTTTGGTATCAAGAATAATCCAACTTAATAATAGGGCTGTTAGGACCCATTTATTATATAAATATATTTCTTTTTACTTGAAAAAACTTCGTTTTCAGACTTTATGATGTCTTAGTATTGGCAGCGCCTTGATTTGCCAATAAGCAAGGTTTGTAGATTTTTTGTTGCGAGATAAAATATCGTCATACAGTCTGCTTAAATGGTAATTTTAAACTGCTCTACCAAAATGTTCTGAAGTGTGCAATCTAATGTCCCGTTATTTATTTATTGTGGTGAACGCTTACTCGAGTGAAACACGTTATGTAGAAATGTTGATAAACAGGTAAACAAAAACCTACATATATTTCAACCCGCAAAAACATCGAATTGTTCTCATTTTTTTGAAATGCGAAAAAAGTTGAGTGATGAGGTGGGTTTTCACATAGTGGCATTCTCGACAAAGGACACAAAAACACGAAATTTTCGGCTCCTGAACGTACAAGATGAACATGAGATTTCATCGATGCTTTAGTAAATTTACAATATTGTCCAATTAATTCGATACTTTTTCTGCCCTTGCAAACTATGGTTGTCTGCCACGGGAACACGGGAATGCGACAGTTTTGTCTGTGGCGTTTCTATTCATAATCCTTGGGATCATAACCTATTTTATGAGCGTCACGAGCTCACATCGGCTATACTCCAGGAGCAAGATAAGCGTTCCTCGAGATTAAAAAGTTTAAGAACTCCCACTTCAAGGCACTGAGACGCGGATCATTAGGCCTACATGAAGTGAATACCGTTCCGAGCCAGTTTCATCAAAATCAAAAAAGCGCAAAAAAAAAAAAAAAAAGACTCGATTGGAATTTGTCCTTGATGAGACAAATCCAAGTTTCACAGGAAGAAACTTTTATATACAGCGGTATTTTGCGTTTACGCGGCATACAACCTCCCACCTCCCACGAGGTTGCTTACTTTTTTGGGAACCACACCCCTTATCAGGTACCAAAACGTTTTCCAAGTACGTATTCGAGTCAGGCGCAGTTCTCTGGGGATTGGGGAATTCCTCCCGCTTGCCCTCGTTTGTGCAACATAAGTCCCGATAAACGCCGATTCTTTTTGTCCTGCACACAAAAAGGTGCCCCCGAAAAACGCGGAATCGGTGGGATAAAATAAACGCTGAAAAGAAAAACACCTCCGGCTTTTAAAAATAAAAAAGAGATAAGCTAGGAAACACAAAACCTTGGCCAGATGAAAAAAAAAAAAAAAAAGCTTCTGTTATTATGGGGTATTCGATTTCATCCGAAATTTACCCGGTTGTTTCATCTTCTTTCTAAATTGGCTTCCTTTATGTATTAACTATTTGCAAAACCTAATTAAAAGAATAATTTCCTTTCTGAATCAAATGCACTCAATTTTAAATTGCCTGATGTCATGAAATATATTAAATGTACAAATGACTTTGTGAGGTTTCGGTAAATGAGGCGAAAGATTTATCCATTCTCGTGACTCCTTCATAATTTTTGTACACCACATTAACGAAACAGCTGTCTGAAGAATATCAGTGAAACTGCACCCTCACAGCCGGGAGCACTAAGTCTCGCACGCGAAATTGGCACGATACAGGAAGTTACGACGAAAATAATTTCTGCAGAAGGGGAACAAGGGGGACGAAGGGCAAACACAAACCTCCAAACACAGCTAAGTGACTGTTGCGTCACCGAAACAATCCGCCTGGTCCTATAGTATTGAAGCAGGGACCTCTCCCTTTCCAGTGGAGCACTCTACCAACTCCGTTAACCAGGAATTAGACGTCGGTAGTGCAAACACGTTTTATCAGGTGCAACCGGTTTAACACGAAAAAGGGCAAACGGCATGCAATCTTAAGGTTATGATTAATAATGCAGTTAAATGCAAAGCTGCAAGCAAGCTGGACAAGAATGACGAAAATAATTCCTGGAGAAGGGGAACAATTGGGGGCAAAGGAGAAACACAAAGCTCTAAACACAGATAGGTGACTGATGCGCGACCGAAAACGAGGACCAGGCGGATTTTTTCGGTCGCGCACCAGTTACTATTGCTGTGTCTGGAGTTTGTTTGTCCTTTGTCCCCCTTGCTCATCTTCTCCAGGGATTATTTTCGTCATTCTTGTCTAGCTCGCTTGCATCTTTGCATTTAACTGCATTATCAAACATGTAGTTAAACGGAGAATTTTATGCTTAGATATATTGCCTGGAAAATTTGGTTCATATTAACACTATAATCAGTTACAAGTTGAAGGTGTCTATTTTTCGCGTTGAGTGTGTCTTCGATGACCCACGACTTCGATTATTGTTTGATGGTTGTGTCTAAACCTTAGAAAGTGGCACGTGACCACGGAGAAGAGAGTGAGCGCGACTCAGGCCGGCAATTTCTCGGTCGACGGTTTTTGGACGGAAAGAAAACGAATTTCGAGCCGGAAATTGTTTTCTGGGTAGCTGGGCTCTCATATATCATGTTCAAATAAAAACCTTGGCGAGCATAAATACCCTGCCAGTGCCCCTTTAAAGCTTTTTTTTTTTTTTTCTGATAATTTTTGGGAAAAGTACAACTGCCGACTTCCAGTGTTGGGTAAAGTACTTTTTTTTCCTCTTCGTTCTTTACGTCTTGGTATTTCAGCCTGTCTCATTGTCCAATTTTTTTTCCCACTCTTTTTTTCTCCATCCTAAGTCAGTCGCGTTCGGATTTCTAGCTTATTCTCGCTGGGTTTACCCCGCCTCCTCGTGCCAAGAAATGACGTGACGTGGCAACCGATTATGCGTGACGCGTGGGAGTTACTTATTCGGTCGCCGATCGCATCGCGTTGGCGTGGCGACTTTTTTAAATTCCATTTTGTAACGTACCCTAAGCATTCCAAACTGCGCCGCTTCACTGGAGGTTGAACTGCTCGACCCCCCGAACTATCCGAAGGACGGAGAAAGACTTCGTAACTGAAGACACACTTCGGGGCCCACGTTTCCTGCGTGGGCACGTAAGAGTTGGCCGAGAGCTTACAGTTGTCTCGGCTCGGTGTGTTCTTTTATTCTTCTTTCCGAACCAGGACGGTGGAAGTATAGTTCGACGTGTGATTTAGCTATTCATTTATTCACGAGATACCGCGGGCCAGTATTGCGGCCGAAGCAGAAATGACTTCAGACTTTAACACGCTCACTTTAATATACCAAATACTATGCAGTTGTCAGCATTTGTGTAGTTGAACATAGAAACGCGCATAACAAACTGCAAACAGGCCAGTCAAGATAGAGCAATCTTCCGAGTGATGTTTTATCGACATTCATACTTTTCTTAATAAATTTATATTTAGAGCATCCCCCAATGGTTTCTTCGGGTTTCTAATAAACTGCAGGGTCGACGAGAGTCGGCAGCTCGTGAACGTCGCTCAGTTTAAAAGTCAATTAATGATTCATATTTCCCCCTGACCCTGCACAGTCTCGCTGCGATGATCGCATTTAATATTAGGCTAACTTTTTCGTTTCTTCAGCAATGCCAGTGGCGGTGTGGTGCGTGGTGTGTGTCGTCAGGGGGGCAGGAAACGGGTTAGCCTAGAGCAGCGAGTGGTGTTGCTAATTGGTCCGCTCGGTGTCTTTAGCGAGAGCACCGGTCAGTAATTATATTCAAGTTTCGTCCTTCTCCTTCCGCAGGTCTTAATGTCCTGGGGCCACGACGAGTTCATGTACCAGGTGCTGAAGAACCACGGAACCACGCTCCCGGACGAGGCCCTGTACATGATCCGCTTTCACTCCTTCTACCCTTGGCACTCTGGAGGCGACTACCAGTACCTCTGTAACAGCAAGGACCTCAAAATGCTACCATGGGTTAGGGAGTTCAAGTGAGTCACTCGCCTTTGGAGGAATATAATTAATATGTTACCCGTTTCATCTCATTTTTTTTTTAGAGAGTTTGGCGTTGGACTTTTTTCTTTTAGGCAAGATTAATATCTCCATGCCGCTTGATGCATTTAGGCTTTCGTGAACAGTACCCGAGTCACGGTGGCGTCAATGAACACCGTCACGAACACTGGATGTTGAGATCCAGTATCGAAGCTGAAACATTTTGTGGACCCTGCTGACTCGGTTGACATATGTTGATATGTATGTTTGATCTAGTGAAACCGTCGAGATAATGGACGTAAAATTCGGCAAGACGGAATACATGAAAGATTGACACCAAAAATAATCAACTATATGTATTAAAGTCTCGTATTTTCAAATAAACCAAGTTGTAACGCATTGGGACCTTTCAGCCGTCATGCTTTATCATACTATAAAATCACATTTTATGTAATGCGATTTCTAGGTAGAAATGTTTAATCTTTTGACCAAATAAGGCCAAGGAGGCATTGATCGCGAAAAATGCGTGGCTCTTTTTTTGTAAAAAAACCACGAAATTATGTACGTATACAATTAGTTCTTATTATGTGCTGGAATAGTTGTGCGCAACATCCAGCTCGCGTGATAATGCATTTGATTCTTTGAAACACTCGTGTTGCTGAGTGTAGCAATTAAGTGTTGCCATAATAAGTCACTATTCTCATCGTGCCTTTAGAAAACGTCTTAACATGTATCCTGATAGAAACAAAATAAACTGCCAAATAATGTCCTCCTAGAAAGAAAAAGAAAACAGGCGCTCATACACGCGGGGAAGACGTCAAATATTTTGCCGTACGCTCAATTATTTTAATAAGTTCTTCTCTCGCTCGCTTGGCTGATAATGATGATCTCCGGCAATCTTGTGCACGTGTGTTCCAATACGTATCAACAGCAAGACAGGTATTGATGCGAAATTGATTGGAGTCACTGGAGCTAATTAAACGAAACGTATCGCCAGTCGTATTAAAATAAATCAGTCCTAACACGCTTGTGGGCACAAAAACACTTTTATTCAAATGTTGGCAAAGGTGTTTAAAAAAAAAAAAAAAAACTGAACAAACTGCATTAAGATTTTATATGACATCTACGTGACCGAAGATATATTGGCCGTGGTAAGGTCCGGATGCATCAGTATGAGAAAGTTTATTTTAGACTGGAATGGATTCTTTTTTTTGTACTATTTGTAAGAACTCATTGTTTCGGCTGTCTTGTTAAGAAATTACTTCCACACGTCGAGCTCATCTATAATCTCGCTTCAGAGCACCTTATAGATGAGCGCGAACTTTTCTGGGTTAATGGAACGTTACGTGTTAAACGCGTAGGGCGTTTGTCCTCAGTCACTTGTTTCTGCGTAGTTTTTATGGAACACTTGGAATAATTTGTCCTCTTCGTGATTTAATACGTTTTTACGCGGTGTTGCGTGGACTGAACTTTGAATAAAATTAAGATATAAAGATTAACTGGAAAGTCTTTAATCGGCTCTGGCAGTTAACTCACACTAGTTCAGCGCTAACTTGTATCTATATATGAGGGAATACTGTATCTTTTGTGTCAGAGCTACAAAATCTTTAGCTTAATCGTACGACAGAAGTGTGGGATTTATAATTCTAAATGCAGATATTTAAGGTGCAACGGCTGTAAAAAAAAATATTTTTCAGTGGAATCCAACGTTAAATGCCTTTATTTAATTCGTCAAAAAAAAAAGAACAAATATTTGTCCTGTATTTTCAGCCAACATTCTGGCTATCACAACATCTATAGATACGTTAATATCAGAAGCACAAAGATGGCCCCACTAATTTCGAGCAATCAAGGGTCGGTTACGCGATTCTAGTAATTTTCCTAGAAGATGTGCTCAGTTCAGCTTTATTCAAACGATCCGACATGGTGGTGAAACGGCGTAAGGCACGGTGATACTACTAATCTGTTCCAATATAAAAAAAAAAACAACAAAAAAACATTATAACAAAATAATAAAACGAATTGTTTCGTTGTGCGTTTGTGTGTATGTTCCTACAGCCTGAAGTTCGCCTGCCTCTGGCGAATTTTCTTTTAGTTATAGATGAGCAGTTTAGCCAGTACAGTTGAACCGTTAGCCGGGGACTTTAACGTGCACCACGCAGTAGTGATACACGACCGCACGCCGGTACGATGCTCATCCAGATCGAAACGGGCGAGGGTGGTTTATGCAATCTCTCATCCTGGCAGCACCATAAGAATTCACGCATTCCTAACCAATTGACCTTTTATTTTTATTTTGTCTCGCAGCAAATTCGACCTGTACTCAAAGTCAGAAGAGGTACCGGACATCTGTGCCCTGACCCCTTACTACCAGTCGCTCATCGACAAGTACGTGCCAGGCATTGTGCACTGGTGAAGCGGTGACCAAGCGAAGGCGGTGTTGCGCTCCATTCTGTACATAGGCTGTACACGTCTAACCTTTTTAGCTTTTATCTCGGTGTTTTCAAACACTCACAGAGCGTTTTACCTTGACATGATCGCACAATAAACGGACGTCATTTCTGTGATGTGCCTACTAGCATGGTATATCGCTACCACCTAAATACACTGACGTTCTTTTTAATGCAGAGTTGGATTCTTACCGAGGCTAACTCTGATTTAGCCTTGTGAAGTGAAACGTTCCACTGTCGAAGGTAGTTAGCCGGCTTGCAATCATCTGCGACGCGAGCTCCGCCAGCCACACAATGCCACCGTGAAAGAAAAAAAAAACAATACGGAAGAGGCCGGAGAAAAGACTCTGAGACGCTCCGAGACTTCTCCAACTGCGAAAGTTCCCAAAGAAAAACAAGAAAAAAAAAAAAAAAAAAAAAAACGGTACGAAAAAAGGACGTGACCACGCTAGGCACGGCGCCGCTTGGAAGGCTGAGTCTGGAGTTATCGTCCGCTGCGTTCCTCATGAAGTGCAATGGCGGTTTTGGTCGGCAGATCTACATACAACTGCAATGTGTTTTACATAACTGTCCTTGTCCCGGGCTTACGCGTTGCATTTCAGCACGGAATGTGTTTTGTGGGTCGTTTTCCATTAGAAAATCGCCTTGAACGACGGTCATGATGAGATGGAGAGGAGGAATTGGGAGAGAAGAGAAGTGAGAGGATGGGTGAAAGGGGGGGGGGGGGGGAGGCAGATAGAAAGGGGAAAAGGGGCACCATAAGAAAATGAGGGGACGAATTGAGGCAGAGAGTGTAGGGAAGGGTTAGAGAGTGAGGTGGGGAGAGGGAGCGTTGCACAATTAGGTTTCCCCGCTAAATTTAGCGGGGAAATTGACGTCGTGACTTGACATCACGTAACCTCTGTACCGATTTAGCTTCCCCGTTTACAAGTTTTATTGGCTTCAATTCTGTGCTTTAAAGTGTGTCTATAAATGATTGGTGTTGGCCTTTTTAATGGTACATATTTCGTTTCCTAGCTTAGTCGTTCTTCGTGGTCTCTGGTCCGCCTTGCATCGCTCTTTCAGACCCCTGGAAGTTTATTAAAATTTCTATAAACTCGAAGTTCTAATATAAAGTGTGAGGGATATTGCTAAAGAAAGGCACGTGTATTTATAAGAAGTCATCGGAATATTCTTTATGTGCCAATAGCTCTAATATTTCTGCCTACGAACGTTCTAGTCAGGTACCTTTTTGGCCTTAGAAGACTCAAAGTGACACTCACTGGGCGGGTACGTAACTGAACACAACAAATAAGTTTCTCTGGGCCTAGGTGAAATACCAAACGGCTGGAGTTTAACTATGGGCTGGGTTCAATACTTTCTTATCTAAAAAGGTTGGTGGCGACTGAGCGTAGATGATGTAGTCTGTCTAAGTATGGTACGACTACATCTCATGTTGCCACTGCCAACCAATGCCGCTTGTTTAATCGCCGAGTGCATACCTTCTAAAAAAAAAAAAAAATACGTATAGTTATATCTTGTGTTGTGTTTTCTAGCTATATGCTATTTCGTCAGGTGTTAAGTTTTATTTTTATTTTATTTTTTTAGAAAGCAAATACAAATAATTGAAAAGTCAGATGGCCCCATAGCCAATGGGGTAATGTGGACTTAATAATAATAATAAAAAACTATTATGTAAGATGCATATCGTTTAACATGTGAATTAAAAGACAAACCGAAAAACAACTGAACAGAATATAGACAAAAATTATTTCGAAATATACTAATTAACTAAACGAAAGCAGTGGCAATGAGATGAAAATTATTTAGGGAGAAAAGAGAAGATAGTGCTTCAGCTCATTGATACGCGTGTGACGCTTAAGTACGCTGAACTAGTGACATTTTAGTGACACCTATAGTAAACCTCTTGCAAAGTTATTCTACTTGTCTCCGTTGATGTGATGCTTTGCCTTGTTGGTCATGCTCGTGCAAACCTACTTGTACAGGAGCGGGGAAAAATGTCTTCTGGAGATCCCAGATTCAAGTGATATTTTTGTTTGTGTGTTCGTGTGTGTGTGTGTGTGCGTGCATGCGTGCGTGTGTGCGTGCGTGTGTGTGCGCGCATGCGTGTGTGCGTGTGTGTGTGTTCGAGGTCATTCACCGAAAATACTCTGCTTTATAATTATTTAAATTACACTTTCGCAAAACAGTAACACGCATAAAGAGAAGGTGGTCTCTGGGAAGTGATGTTTACAGGCGTGTTGGCGCTGAGTATTGGGTTTTGAATTCGTAAGATTGCATATGATTTGCGTAGGCGTCTCGGCAGGTTTATCTGGAAAACGTATTAATCTAAATACCATAGAGTACTTTATTACAGAAGAAACCTATTATAAAAGGTCGACGCATAAAATTGATTTAACGTTTTACGTTCCTGAAACAACACTACTATGAATAAAAATAGCGGATAAAAATAGATTAGTTCCACGTGTTTTACAGTCGGAAGATACATGTATATATGGGCTTCTCCATTTTTCGGAAGTTTTTGGAGGTAGTATACAGCACCGAATGCATATATATATATATAATATTTCACAGTGTAGTTATATAAAGCACAAATAAACTCGAAGTCGAGACCTCACGCGGCGACAATTAGCTATAGTGTTATTGGAAACATTCCACCCTGCGAGCGCGGGACAAGCCCGCACGACGATTAATAATGTCCACCTTGAAAGAAGCCCGCCAAGAGGCATAACAAGGTCACGCTCATTCGTGAGGTTACTAACAAAGGAACAAAAGAACGGAAGAAACCTACACGGGCACGTACGCACAGACAAAAGGCAAAACAAAGCGCGCATCTGGCGATTAAAAATAGACAATAGGCCTCCATTTAGACTCGCATTGGGCACACACTATGCACAATGCCACACAGTTCAACGATATACGCGGAGGCACCCGTTAGCAGTCGGCACTTAAATGTTAAATTAGGGGTCATTACGGGAGCTACCTTCCCCCACGGCGAACTTCCTAAACGCAGTGGACGGTCAAGGCCCCGCGCTTTCGGCTCCTGAAACGGCCGTCGTACTCTGGGATCATTAATGAGAATCAACGAGACTCATCGAACCAGCATTACACCTAAAGATATGGGTCGACTTGTCCTTGAGGAGATCTTTGCGGTGAGAGATCTGCGTTTGGGAGGGGCCTTTTCTCGAAATATTGTGTTCGTTGTTTTGTCCAATGGTTAGTTGTTGAACGATAGTGAACGAGATGAAAAAAAGGGCCCGATCGGCCATGCCGATCAGACCCACTGCTGAATTCAAATCAGTGTGAAGCAATCATACTTATAAAAAAAAATTACTACAAATTTAAAAACAAATTTTAACATTTTTGGCGTTTGGGCGAGGAGGATTTGGATCTTGAGTGTGTTGCTTGCGTTTCGACATTTTACCTTGGTTACGGTATTTTAAGTCCCTGTGTGTGTGTGTGTGGGGGGGGGGGGGGAGAGGAGGGGGGCACACTGATACCACGTAATTAGCCCTATCCACGTGGGTTGTTGTTTATTTAGGTGGACTAAATATGCAAAGGGGAGTTTTTGGGAACCCAAGCAAGACTGTAAAATCGAATTTCAAGTACTGATATACAGAGGAATCGAACAAGAGGAATCGTTAGTTATTACGAGGCCGACCTGAACAGAACATCGTACACTCTGCGGCACTCTTAGCGCGAAAGAGCCATCGCCGTTTTTCTCTCGCAGTATTGAAGGACTGTAACCAAAACTACTATCTAGTGGTTGAAAGTGCTCAGTTGGGGTACACATCCAAATGGTACATTTTGACGCCTCCCAAAACGCTCTCGACGTTCATTCCGAAAGGGCGCCAAAGTCGTGTTCGCAACAACACGCAGTGCGTCGTCTTAAGCAGCAGTAGACGCCGGATTAGCTCTTTAATTCAGCCGATCATGCTTCAGAAGGACGTAGGCAGGATGTCCCCGTTTTGGCGAGCGCCCACGTTCCTCCGTAACCTGCTGCCACTCGGAGGCTGGCAGACGTTCTTGAAGGCTACCTTTTCAGAGGTGCCCAACGCGCCGCCGGGAAGGACGAACGAGCAGTCACGGGCTAATCGTGTCGCTGACTCGGGGACGATGAAAGCGACGATAAGCTGCTCAAGTGCTCGTTCTTCTTGGCGAGCTCGTTGTGTGTACTTGGCGGTGCCTCCTGCATCGCTTCCTCTCCAAACGAACTTGAACCGAGCCTTGGCAGCGGCTGGAAGCTCGGGCCGCCGACCGAAGATGCTTCACTCCTTCCGGGAAAGAATTCCGGCAGCGTAGATTTCACCCGGAGGAGCGTAGGAGAACGAACAAATAACATTTTGGCACTCGACGACAAGTCGTCATTCATTCATTCCTAGGAACTGATTAAGGGTTTCTTGTTTTAAGTGTTTATTCTTTAGCTCGTATCATCGAGGCTAAGAGAGCGTAGATATTTCTAAGGGGCCATGCCAATCAACGGTCGACACAAAGAGAGTGCGCTGCACATGCTGATCAGCTAGCCGAGTGCGCACCGTCGGGATGAAAGCGAAAACGACCCCTGTGAGCGCATTTGAAGGGATGAAACTAACGCGTGACATGCGCAAACGTCGGACAAACTTGCGCGCTATATTATAATCCGTCTCACGTTAAGTCTGACCTTAGCCAAGGCTACGATTCCCCATCCAGCCAAGCGAGCAGCGCCAAAGGTCACGGTGGTTGTTCTCTTGGTGCCTGAGTCAGTACCGGCGACGTGATTGTGCGCGCCTGGTTTCGGCTTTAGACAACAGTTTAGTCTCTGTCGTGTGAAAGCGATAAAGGCCGCTACGAGTTATTGGTGCGTGTAATTCGAGGGCAAGAATAATGTGAAAAGGATCTTCTCTGCTGATTTCTCACTTTAGGCTACATAGAATGTTCAATGGCTTGACTTTTTTCCCTCAACTTTTATGGAAGGCTCTACCTTCGACATTTTCATGGAATGAACGCACTATACTCCGCGACAACTTTTCTTGGCAATGCAGTGAAAGGCACAGGCACGCGTTCCTTCTCTCATTTTGAGCGGCTGTGCCCGGGCTCTCCTCCTTTCCCCATTTCCGGGGAGAAGAGAAGAACCCGCGCACACTCTAAATGGGAGAGGGAACGCGGGCCTGTACCTTTAACTGCATTGCCAAGAAAAGTTGCCTCTCAGGAAGATTACCGATCCGCACGTTTGGAGGACAAAATGAAAAGGGATGGAACAAACGTTAAAATTTGAAAAGGGGCTTTTTCCCGTTAAAAAACAACAACAACAACAACAGCAAACAAGCATATAAATGGGGGTGCAAATGAGACGTGTGCAAACTGCATTTCTTTGAAAGAGGAGGGACAAGTGTCCGGGCCGAAGTGGTCTGGGTTCGCAGCAGAGTTTGAGCTGAGCGAATGAATTGGCCTCTTGTGTGACATGGGTGGTGACCTTCGGGGTCGCCACCCTTTGCATTTAGGTATATAAGAGAGGTTTGCTTGAATACATTTTTAGCTGAGTTTGAGACCTTGTTTTTCTGCCACTTTTTTTTTCTCTTCCACAATCACTGTTTCTAAGTTTTCGCCCCAGATTCTGGTAATTCAGCGAAATGACTTTATCCATCGGTTTTAGATGTATTAATGGAGGCCATACTTTCCACACCACAATGATTACATTTTGAGTGACATGTTAGGCTACAAAGTGCAAGTCTAATATATCCTTGTTAACGAGCAATTTTGTAAAGGAGTTATTTTCACAAAAATGGGAGCTTTGCTTCTTCGCGGTGGCGTCGATGCAAACAATGCACGGGTTTCAGCTCATCATTGAGCAGGAACTGAGAGTTGCGGTGTTCAAACTCTACCCTTGACATGATAAACTGCACCTCTAATAAACAAGCGCACTTTAGTGATTAAAAACAATAATTCTTGCTGGTATTTTCTTTTTCTTTTTTTATTTTTTGCTATACTTTCTAGGCTAGCTGATTCACACGAAGTGCATTAACACTGTCAATTAACATTTTAGCGTCAATTGTTGCACTAATATTAAAACGCTTGTGGCCCCCAGAAAGCCCAGTGCAAGGGGGGCAGGGGGGGGGGGGGGGCATATGCTTAGAAAGCTAGCGACGCACTTGCGCAGTTGCGGCGTCCTTGTTGTGGAGAGCGTAGCGATGAGACAAAAAATGATCTACAGAAACTTCATGTTGTTTGCGGTTACAATCCCTCATTTCAAACAAGGTTAAACTACCACGTTCTCCTGTTCTTTTCTACTTTGCGTAGACCTAGCCATTTGCGGGACACAGAATGTGGCAAATACCAACCTCTCCATTGCCGCTGAGGACTCTGTAGTGCGGTGTCGCTGCCAACGGACATAAAAGGGCCGTCTTAATCGCGAAGTGAAGTGTGGGGACCACGCCTTTAGCGGTGGCTTAGGCGCACAAAACAAAAAACACCTAGTATTGCTGCGAAGGTCAGCATGTTTTCTTTTTTTTTTTTTCTTTTTCTGTTACTAGGTCACCACGGCCAACACTACTGCGTTGCTTGCAGTTATTCATTTATTCCAAACGTGTTTATTTCTGTGGTTTAAACGAGGGTGCTGGATATAAAGCAAGCCTGAGCTAGATTCAGGGCCACCGATGGTGACACGCTGGCAACCGAACTGCCCAGAAATCTATAATCAAAGTTCCTTCTTTTCGAAAGGCGTTATTTACCTGGACTCAAGGAGTTGACGACAAAAGACGAATATCCTTCAAACTTTTGTCTAGAACAGTGTTAGAGGTAACGCGTTACAAGTAACGACGTTACTGGTAGTAATTATTACCTCATTAGGTTTTTTACAAATGTACTAACATACTGGTTACTATTTAAAATGGCCGACATGTAAAGTAATTTCGTTACTATTCTACAGTATTGCTGTCAAATTACATTCGTAGTTACTATTTATTAAAATTAGCCACGTTTTAGGTGCCTTTAAAGGGCCAACACGCCATTGGGGCCTTGCTGTATTCTGCACAATCGATAAACAAAAGGATAAAAACTATTACGAAATCATTCTCTCACAGTTTAGTTATTGTAAACGTTCTTATCCACTTTTTATCGCTGCCAAATAATAATACCAAAATCCAATCCAGCGGAAAACTTCTCACCTCTCAGCAGGCTTTTCACTGCTGAGAGGTGAGAAGCTACGCCGGACGTCGTCCGCACTATTGGTGGTGCTACAGCAAACAAATAAACATTGCGAAAATGGGTTTGTCAGCGGTATTCATTTATATGACAAGCCTGCCGTTTTGCAGGAACTATAAGTGCTTCGCTATCCCTCAATCGAAGGCGCTGGAAGACAGTGTATTAGACAGTATCTTGGACAGAAAATGAATTGGGAAGACGGTACATTGGACATGACTTTCTTTCTTTACTAAACAGCTATTTCGTTGACAAAAACGTATTCTAACTTATTTAAATGTCCTGAATGAATTAAATAAATATTGTAGTAGTTTAAGACACGTTTCCTGGAGGAAGAAAAAACAGCGTTGCTAGCGAACTACTTTCTCGACGGCGGAGGCACTTCAGATGGGCGCAATGCGCTTGTGGGTGGAGCTAAAAGATTGTTCTCAGGTTGCATCCGACTATAGTAGCTGCTGCGATTAGTATCTAATACCCGTGCCACACGGGCAACTTGAATGCCATTTACAACGAATGACATTTGTGTGATCGGCGAATCAGCCCGCAAACTGTCGCGCGTGGAATGCGTCACGCCCGGAGTGTCGCGCGCTGATTGGCCGTCCGCTCAAATCTCATTCGTTGTAAATAGCATTTGAGTTCCCCGTGTGGCACGGGTATAAGGCTGCCAAATGTTAGCCATACACTCCGTTTAGGTTTTAGAAACCAAAAACGTTCGGCGTAGACTGTGGGTAAACGACGCGCTTCGCGCTGGACGCGATGACAAAATATGGTGACCGCAAATCTTGCTTGGAAGTTTTTTTTTGTTTTATTTTATTTTTTTGTAAGGGTTCTTAAGTTCCAGCCAGTTAGGCTCGGGAATTCGGGAACCTGGTCCACAAAAATTAATCTCATTAGGGCTATTCGCTTATGCGGTTTTACCTTCAGACACATTCCGCTGAATTGAATCATCACAAATAGATCACCTAATTTGAAGCCAGCCTCGCACGTGTCACCGAAATCTCACCGAAAGGTAGTTCCCGCATCGGACACCTTGTTTTTTTTTTTTTTTTTGTTCTTGTTTATTTCAACTATTTCGGTGACGTAACATTGTCAATGTATAGTACGTATACTGCTTCGTTGCGTTGTACCTTGAGTAGTATTCAATAAGGAGACTTCATTCGTCCGCCGCGGACACTTGGATATCTAGTGAAATGAATTCGGATCTCGCAACGACTGCAGTGAAGGTAACCTAAAAAAGCCGCAGTCGCACTACTGGTACGTCATACAAAAGACACGGAGTTCTCTGCGGAGATTTATGAGAGAAATGTCTGCGGACATGCCTCAGGCACGTTCAACGTCCGTTTGCTTCCTACAATGCGGAACGGTTAAGCTCGTCTGCTACTTTTGCGGGGGTTGTGGTGACGTCAGAATGCCGAGCTCTCATTGGCCCTGTTTGAAGGATAGTGGGTAGACCTCGAGGCAGCTTGCTTTGAGATCTACCCAAATCTCCTTCAATCAGAGCCAATCAGAGCTCGGCGTCTTTCTGACGTCACTACAACCCCCACAAAAGTAGCAGACGAACTCGCGCTCCGCCTCGTATACTTCGAACATGTCTCCAGAGAGTTTTTGTATACCCACGTGACAAGGAAGAAACACGTCTCAGACAGTGTCTGCAGACTGTATGTGGTGCAATGTGCTCGCAGTGTGACCGCGGCGTACGGTATAACACGTAGACACGATTACACGACTCAATAAAAAACGTAAAGACATTCCCGGTGTATACACGCGGTGAGCGCATTTATTTCCGCGTTCATATCCTGATACGAACGCAGACAGACTTATACCATTGAACATCATCAATAGCCGAGGAAGGCCAATGGAGGCTTAAGAAATAATCGTAATAAAAAAAAAAAGAAAGCTGTAACGGCAACTCTACACAGAGGCGGCTCCCAAATTACGCCGCGAGTTCTTGCTGACACGGCCGCACCGCGCCGACGGACTCTCTGATAACCTGGTGATAACCGAGGGTCCCGAAGGTGCAAAATAAACAAATTACGAAGAAAAATAAAGTGGACGCGTCAACGAACTGCGCACGCGAGACTTCTTCGCGAAACAGCGTCCGCAACAGTAAACTTGTACGCGTACAAGAGCACACGACGCTGGACGCTGCGGAGGGATCGACCGACGCGAACAACCATACTATATAATACTCCGAGATAATATAGTAAGGGTGCAGGCGAGCTGGTGAATGTTAACCATGTTAACCATGTTTCTTCACTTCTGCCCCAGTCTCAGGTTATTCAACATAGTTATAATACTCCGTCTTACCTTGCGATGGATCGTCGGGCCATCCATCGGAGCCAATCCAACGCCGTGTGAGTGTCACGTGATTTTAGGGAGGGTGGCAGCGACGCGCGGGGGGGGGGGGGGGGGGCGCAATCACGTGACACGTTATCAGTGCTAGAAGTTGGTTGGCATGGCTCCTATGGAGTCCGTGGCGGTTCATCCTCAGATATGCAACGGAGTTTTGGCATGCGCGTGCGATCAAAAGCGTCGGTGTAGTCGGTTTCCCACTTGTCAAAAGCTTGCTATGACGTCTCTAGTATGTTAATTTGGCTTCGTGGAAATAAAGGCCTAATCGCACAGCACCATTTGCTTATGTTGCGTTATGTGAGGGAAGCTTACGTCTGCTTATACGTCGAGAGTCACCGCGGAAATTTGTGCTTCATATTAAGCGTGAAAACCAGTTTAAGGAGTTGCCTTCGTACGTGACATACGAGACACGGATGTTTTGGGTGACTCGTAAGTTATAACGTAACGTCTGATAACGTAAGCAAGCGCTCCGGCGGGAATGGGCATTAAGGCTGCGGTCCCACGGCAGCCATCTTGAACAAGGCGTTAGTTCAACCAATAGATGGCGACACGCACCCGTGGGGTGGCCGAAACATTGGTTCACAGTGGGATGGCTCGAGCACCATCACGTTCCCCTCGTGTCCTTGCTCGCGCCGCTGCCAGCTGTGCTCAGCTAGCTCAAGTAGCGTGGCCCAGCAAACGGATGTATGCGAGAATGTCAGGCTGGGTATAAATCGTTCTCTAAAAAAAAATTGGGTTGTGTGTGTGTTTATACAGCCTAGAACTTGGTCTGCCTCACAGGGGCGACGAGTCTCCCAGCTGTAGATGAGCAATATAGGGAGATGCGGTTCGGCGGTTGTAACGAGCTTTCGCAATAAATCTTACCAAGAAGGGATCAAATGTTGATTGGCGTGTCAATATTCTATCAAGACACCAGTGGAAGAGGCCGTCAACTAATCTGCTTCGGGATTTACGGTACTTATTTCACCATTTTAATGACGACTAAAATAACGTCACGAACTATTGTGTTTCACGGGGTCCGGAAGATGTTGTAAAGGTTGTTACAGTATAGGGGGGGGGGGGGGGGGGGGGTTCCCAGAAAACAAACGCCGTTGCAATATTTTCGGAAGTACCGACACACATAATGTTGTAAGTACAGCTTAGGAGGAATATGACGAAAACCATCAGAAGAAATAGGAAGACGTTTATTTGCAATGATGACGCTGTGAATGAACGGCGTTTAGCGACGGCAAGTTATGAGCGTTCGGGAATATGTAAGTTCACGTGATTGCTAACTATGGACATGCGTTTTTTCGGGAGATGGTGTTGCGGTGATGACCTGATATCGGACGACTCGTGGCAAACGAACAAGCAAGTTTCTTCTCAGCGAATGGTAAGTGTCCAGTGTCAAGCACAACACGTGGCTACCGACGTTGTCGACGTTTCGAACACTTACCGCTTTCGACAAAAGTCCTGGCACCTGGGCTAACTTTCTGGAAAGACTCGAAGTCTTCCTTGAGTCCAACGCCATCATGAACAGTAACTGAAAACGATCCACTATTCAATCGGTGGGTGGCGAAACGTATCCGCATTTGCGGAGTCATGGGCGATGCGTACTCTAAGTGGCTGGAAGTTTACATGATGCCTGCCACGACGTCCAAACACGTCATTGACCGTTCTACGGTCTCTTTTACCTAATTTTGCCCCACCGAAAATACTTTTCTCTGATAACGCGCCAAATCTTGCTTCAAACAAAATAAGCACGTTTAAAAAAACGAAAAAAAAAACAAAAAAAAAACGGCATCAGGCATCACATTAGTGCACCATACCATTTTGCAACTAACGGGCATGCAGAACAGATGGTGTGCGAAGCAAAAAAAAAAAAAGCCCTTTTCAAGCTTACGGAAGAAGCAGTTCAGTGAAGAATCGCCAGGTTGTTGTTCCAGCAGCACGCGACGGTCTCATCTTACACGGAAAAAACACCCGCCGAAGCAATATTCGGCGGAGAAGAGCCACACCCCTCGATCTCATGAAACTATGGCTTACGAACGAAGATTGAGACATATGATTGAGAGATGCTCAGATCGGGGGAGTAATTGCAGTTTATTCGGTCGGACAACTCGTCTACGTAAGGAATTTCAGTAAAAGTCGGGCCTTCCATGTAAAACTTGAGTAGAAAAGGCTCTATGTTGGTTGACCAGAAGGTGTCATCTCTCTGAATACGTTGGACATCAATGCCCCTGAGTGTAAATATAACTAAATCACAAAACTGTCTTTGTGTATTGTGTAACTGCCCTTGTATTTGATAGTAGAAGTTATGGTGGTGATTTGGACCTTTCACACCAGGCTCCTTTTTCTTATTTTTCGCCTCATACTCCTTTGCGGTTTAAGTATGCTTCAAGAATCTTTTGGAACGGGGACACTTTACGTCAACGAGGCCATTTGTTCCAAATAGTCAATCAGGGAAGGCTGCTAGAAATCCGTCCCTCCTATTAACGAATAAGCCGCACTTCTGCACAGTGCAGTTTTCCTGTTCCACGTACAGTTGTAAAGCAGCATCCTCATTGATTCTACCATATTCTGTTGCGGGTGAAGGAAGTCTTTGGGTACACGATACTTGAAACAAGTCTGGCACTCTATGTTGTGGTTCGACACCCACTAATGTCGTCGTCCTTATAGAGCCTCATCATTTAATTATTACCTCGTCACCTCATATTGCTCTTCATGAACAGTAAGTACAATAGGCTACCGCCGTATTACAATCCAAGAATTGAAAAATTGAGTCGTTCAGTTCTTCAACAAGTTTATTATTTATATAATGTTATTACGTTATATTACCTCGAGACGATCGACGTCCACCGCCGATCTTCAAATACTTATTTATACCTGTATAGTAATAATAATAATAATAATAATAATAATAATAATAATAATAATAATAAGAAATTTTATTCACATCATAAACCTAATACATATGCAGGCCCGCAAAAGCACTGGTATGCTTGTATGCGGGACCTGGCGTCCAGCGGGCTGCTACACTGAAATCCTCCTATTGTGTGCATTACTGGCACACATAAAATAAATACATAATTAAATGAATTAAAATCAGACAAGAAGAAAAGAGACAAAACTCAGTGGACTGCTAAAGCAATAAAGCCAAATTACATTTCAAAATTCAAACACCACTCTTTTAAATCATATTTGACTTGTTTCAGCGACTCCATGTTATAATAGGTGTCTGGAAGCCTATTAAAATAAAATGGGACGTAATATGCCCGTGTTTTTTTTCCCATAGTTTGTATAAATCTTAGGAATAACAAAACGTTCTTTGCGCCTAAGTGTTCGTTCTTTTTCTAATACGATTTTAAAGTTGCTTTTATAATAGTGCTTTACTAAAATAACATAACAATGTAGTTTCTCTATGGATAACAAATTTAAGACATTCATTTACCTATTAATTTCCAACTCAGAGTAGGGTGTTCCATAGGTAATATTAATTGCAATTTTATGTAGTATTTTGTCAAGTTTTTCTTTTTTATAATTAGAACACACTCCATATAAAGAAATCCCATATCGGAGAATAGACTCACCCAGTGCACCATACACCCTCCTTCGTAATGACAATGTCGCTACACTACGCATCTTATACAAATAAACCGAGACAACACGCATTCTTTTGATGAGATATTCTACATGCTCATTCCATAGGAGATGTTGGTCGAGATGTAATCCTAAATATTTAGTTGTTGTAACATAATCTAAGACTACACAGCTGCACCGTGTGCAGTTCTGTGAATGGAGAAATAACGGAGTGCTAAGATGTAAATGTTTATACGGACTACGAAAACATTAGTTTTGTCTTACTGGGATTAACAAAAATATGATTAATAGAAAACCAGCTCATTATTATTTCAATATCTTTCTGAAAAATGGACAATGCACTTTGTTCATCACTGTGCCCTAATATCAAGACAGTATCGTCTGCATACTGATACAGACGGGATGTACAGGGTAGAGTTCCAATTTGGTTTACATAAATATTAAATAAAAGGGGTCCCAGTACCGACCCCTGAGGTACTCCCGAGTTAAGTGATGTTAATCTACTTTTAAACTTGCCAATTTTGACCAACTGATATCTGTCTGTAATATAGTCTCTCAAGAACGCGTTAAAAGGACCTCTAAAACCCATATCCCTTAGTTTTATTAATAGTCGCTCATGATCAATAGTTTCGAAAGCTTTAGTTAAATCTAAAAATAGGACTAAAACAAATTGATTCCTATCAAGACTGTAGTTTACATAATCTAAAAGATCTTCCAGGAAAAGTTCAGTGCTTCTATTTTTACGGAATCCATACTGAGACTCGTTTATTAAACAGAACTTCTCACAATACGATGTCATTGTGTTAAAGACAAATTTTTCCATAATTTGCGCTATGATTGGCAATATTGAAATGGGTCTATAATTCATAATTTCGTTTTTACTGCCATTTTTATATAATGGTCTAACAACAGCCGTTTTTAATTCAATAGGAACTTTCCCTGACGAGAGTGACTCGTTTACTATTTTTATTATAACGTCTTTTAATGCCTCAAAATTATTCTGAATGTCCCTTAATCGAATGGAGTCATTCCCCGTAGGTTTGGACGCTTTCATGTTGTTTATTATGCATCTAAAATCTACCTCTGTCATCTGAGGCAAATAAGCTGAGTGCACACTATTCTCGTAGCTATTTGATTCTTCTTCTTGATTTTGTAGCAATTTTCTCAGATCCACAATCCTTTTAACAAAAGAATCGTTAAATTGGTTACATAAAGAACTGATATTGTTACTGCCAAAAGCTTTTTTAATTGTTTCATCTATATTTTGTTTCACTTTACTTCCCGTAATTTCCTTTATCCAATCCCAAGTTTTCTTCGGATTTCCCTCGCATTGTTGAAATTTAGATGTATAATGATATTTTTTTTGCCAGTCTTATTTTGGCAGTTACCTTATTACGTAGTTTTTTAAACTCTCCTTTAATTATAGGATCATGTGGTCTTGCTCTACAAATGTTCCACAACCTATCTTTTTCACGGCATAGTGTCAATATTTCGTCGTTTATCCAGACATTTTGTGGATTTCTTTGTCTTATTTTTACAGTTTTCCAACACTTTTCATATATCGACCTCAAATTATTCGCAAGCATCTGGTAAGCAGTAATGTGATCAAAATCAAGGAGGGAGGCCCAGTTATATTCTCGTATCATTTTGTCAATCTTATTATTATCAAGAATGCGCCTGTATACTACACGATCGGTTTCCTCAGTACTCACCCCTATTATCGCCAGAGCTATAAAATAATGATCAGCAACTTTTTGTCTAATTACACCAGAAAGCATTTTAAGATCACCCCCTCTAACAATAATATGGTCAATACACGACTTTGTTATGCGGGATCCCAAGTATTCTTCCCTAGTATAATCTGTAATTATATTTTCTAATCCAAAACCTGCTAGTAAATTAGACGCACAAAGGGGGGGGGGGGGGGGGGGGGTCGGTGGCCGAGTGCATGGTCTAGCGCACACCAGCTCGGAGCCCTTGGAACGAAAGCTCGCGCTGCAGAAGCCACCCCGCCCCTGCCCGTTTCGATCTGGAAGAGCATCGTACCGGCGTGCGGTCGTGTATCACTACTGCGTGGTGCACGTTAAAGACCCCAGGTTTGCGGTTGTACCGCACTGGCTAAATTGCTCATCTACAGCTGAGAGTCAGACGCCCACTAAGGCGGACTAACTTCCGGCTGTATAAACATGCACACAGCAGTTTGCAATTAGACGCATAATAACAAAGAGCACAGCGTGCCGCCTCTTTTCTTTGGATGCCTTTTTTTTTAAACCAGCGCAAGCTCGCGCGTTTTCTCTTTTGAGACGGTTAGAACGGTCGGACATAAAACCCGCGTTTGTCCTACCCGGCCGCTTCCTCCTCTCATTATGTGTAGTTGGTTATAACTAAATAAGCTATAATAATGGTGTATTATTCATATTTACTTTCAGTTTTAGTCAGGGAAAAGGAGTTTCGCGGGAACTAGAGCAAATTAATTAGCTGCGCTTAGAGTATCGTCACTCTCTTGTCCGACAGTGTTGTGAACGTCACCATTCTGGTGCTTGTGCAGAGCAGGCACAACTGCCGACCGTCATGATTCAAAAGTGCGACATCCTCAGCATTAGATTCGGTGTTAGGAAGCTCATGTAATGTTGCTTTGCTTTGTCGAAAACTGTTTAAAGTGGAGGACGGAAAAGCGTTTCTTGTGATTTCAGATAAAGCTTCAAATAACTGGCAACCATAATTTTAAGCCATAATATGGCCAAGTGTCGTTACTCTGAAGGTAGCTTATTTAATGACACTATTCATGCTCTTGTTCAAGAGGCTTGTAATACCTGGAGGGGCCATGACGTAAGCCCCGTGGATTCCACAAGCCACTACCTTTTGACACCTGCCTCTTCCTCATTGTTCCTGCTTGTGCCAGTAAATTAGCTACGGTTCAGAGTAACGACACTTGGCCATATTGTGGCTTAAAATCATGGTTGCCAGTTACCTGAAGCTTTATCTAAAATCACAGGAAACGCTTTTACGTTCCCCACAAATGTTTAAACAACCCGCGACAGAGCATTGCAATATTGCATCAGCTTCCTAGCACCGCATCTAATGCTGTGGAAGTCGTACTTTTGGATCATGACGATCGGCCGTTGCGTTTGCTCTGAACAAAACCCCAAATGGCGGCGCCCAAAACAATTATGGGGAACCGAGTGCCGATACTTTAAAGCTCATTTAGTGACTCTAGGCATGAAGTGAACTTGGGTGTATTATTTTCCTCTTCGTCTTTATTGCTTATTGATTTCAATCATATCGAATAATGAACACATTATATCACGCTACGCGTGTGTAATTATTTGTCATAGATTTATCAACCTGACCCAGTACTTAAACCATTCATTTATCGATAGTAAATCTTCCAATATATTTTTTAAATGTGAAGGTAAAAAGACACGGAGATTGATGATGATACAGATGCCAACGCCGCCCTCGGAAAATTTTTGAACACTAGAAATCAGCAGTTTGTCTGCCATCCGCCAGGTAGCGCAACAAAACACCCAAACAGTTTTTAATTGTTTTTAAAATTAGCTAAGCTCTACACCTATTAAAAAACCAAAGCAAGATCATTGTGAAAATTTAATACATCGCAATGTATATCTATTCCAAACAATAAATGTTATTTGATGCCAATAACTCTGCTTGATGGCCAGAAAAGATATGCGTCAAAAACAGGTAAGTTTGAAGGGCTCCTGGAGCGTTGTGACTTTGAAAATGAGAAAAAGCAATCGTCCACCTCTTGGGCAACCATTGTAGCTCTAAATGTTTTAAAAGATTTTATCATAGTTTAATTATTTTCTCAGCGGCATTTGAAGTACCATGACTCGAAGCACAAAAAAGTGCTACGTTTGATATAAGATATCTAAACAAAAAAATTTTACACAACATTAAATTTTTTTTCTGTATATTACCAATTATAAGCACTACATCTGTAGCTAATTTCATTGCCCTGGCGCTTGTCGTTAAAAACATATTTGTGCTGAAAAATGTCAATTTTAGGGCAATATTTGGAGGGATGAAAAAAACAAAGTAGTGCGAATACCAAAAAAGTTTATCGTTACATTCTGCTCCGACATCATCTTAAGAAAACTGCTATATTGGAACCGTGCTATCTTTAATGGATCGTTCATAAAACATGAACTAGCGGAGCAAGTGAGGGTCCGCGCCGTCATATTTGCAACGCTACAAACGCGCATGAACAGTAAAAGCCAACACATACGTAATATCAAATGAAAGAGGATTGCATTGCCTTTCGAAAGACATCAATCCCACAAAACAGTATTTAAAAGGAGATGAGTAATGACCTGCCAAAAAGTACCTAAACTGCCACATTCAGTGGGACCGTGGCCTTAAGGCCGACCCACATAGGGCGTGTTCTCGAAGAATTTACGCGCGTTTCAGCGGGCGTAATCACGGCGTTTGGCGGGCGCTTTTTTCACAGAAGGGAAGAAGGGAAGGTCGCCGAACCACACATGGCGCTTTTCGTCGGCGTCTCGTCGGCGTTTGTTGCAGTGTAGCCCGACTCGCGCCTTTCATGAAAGAAGGCAAAGTGTAGATCGGCTGCTATATTATTATGTTCCGCAAGGGGACATAAATAACTGAATGTTAATAAGCAACCAAAGCCTAATTTGCTAACACCTGTTTCATAAATGTTCTTTGCAAACGTCAAGTCGACAAAAACTCTCGGTAGGAGGACAGCCGCGATCTCTGCTCAAAACCCTTCCCTTTGTAATTCTTTTCACGTCGCCCGCAACATCGGTGGTCTTTTCTTCTGCCTCAGTCGTTCATCGCTCGTTTCAAAGAGATATAGCGATTTCGTATAGTTCGCCGATAAACCGGCGAACGCGACAAGCGAGCTCCCATTTCAGAGGCTGAGTCAAGCCAGCCAGCCGGCCGGATAGCTAGGCAAGCCGATTCTCGAGCAACTTCCGGCTCTCAACTCGGTAGCTGATTGGCCGGCACCGCGCCGTACGCTTCCGGATAAGCCACGCCGAAATACGCCGATGCGCCGAGATCTGTCTCGGTCGGATCGCCGAATACACGCGTATTTATGCCGACCAAGGAAGCGCTCGTCCCGACGCCCGCTGTACGTCGGCATTACCCCCGTCAAAACGCCCGTAAATACGTCGCAAATACGCCCTATGTGGTTCGGGCAGAGGAAAATAAGAGCAATGTCAGAACGTCCACTTTGACAATGTCGACATAAAAATGTGACGACTCCAAGCTTCCACCGTGCTTCTTACACGCTCCATCGAAATTACGTTTGCCACTCATGGTAACTAGCCAGGATGATAAGTCGCGACGCCACAGCGAAAGAAATCCTGGTCGTAACGTCACGGAAAGAAACCGTTAGAGGGCGCCACTGAAACATCTCGACCTTGCATAATTACGAGAGCGCCGCGGAATCTCTGGAGGCTGGTTCAAGGTTGGGGAAATGCGTACCATCGCTTGCACACACGACGTCTCCCACAGCGGCGACTGCACATTGCCGGCTTTTTTAATCCCCCGTGGGAACGAGCGGCGTATAACACATCCGTCGCTTCGACCCGTGCGCACGTTGAATCAAGGCCAGATGAGCACGCGCTGCCGCGGACCTCTATCTTCTTCGCCGCGGCCCATTTATTCGACGGTGGCGGCCGAGCTTCTAAATTACCGCAATTTCCGGCACAGATCCCGCGCTGTCTGTCGGCAGGCAGCCGCTCGTGTCAGACGGGTTGAATTGAAGGAGGGGACCTTCGGAATGGGGACAGAAAGAATGTCTTCGCGCGCTGCGAACTTGGGACGTGTATTACGCCGGGGTGTACGCAGATTGTCGTGAAAAAGGTGCGTGGTTGCGCCTAGAGCATGGTGTAATATATATATACTATAATATAATATAGGTGAGGACACGCAGCACGGGGAACGCTGCGGTACGATGAACCAGAAAATGTTCTATTGGCGACGTGTGCGATGGAAAGCGTCGCTGTGGTCGGCCTTCCACGATTGGCCGAATGCTGGCTATGACGTCAGCGAAGGTTTTCTCATCCACAGAAATAAGAGGAATGTAAGAACTTCAATTTTGACTTTGTTGGCGGTGTTGACATCAGAGCGCAACGGTTTCAAGCTTCCACCATGTTAATTACAAACACCATCGAAATTGTTCGCTAGGTAATGACGTCAAGAGAGGTAACCATAGGAGGGCGCCACCCGTAAGAAAATGTCAGATATGGACCTGATATATTTTATATACGGCCATATATGATAATATAAGCAGTCAAATATGGCCATATTCCGCCATATATGGGAACAAATACGGCCGTATCTCGCCATATAAGTGGGCAAATACTGCCAGATGTGGCCGTATCAGTGCGTAAATACGGCCATACATCGCCATATACGCGTGCAAATATAGCCCCTGATAATGGTACATGGGCCCATTTCGGTCATGCAAGCAACAAGTCATATGTACTCGCTAAGACACTAGTTGATTGATCTATATTGCATGAGTCTCATGTAATTGGTTAACTATTACCATCTTTAAAGTGAAGTTATTCCAGGTATTTGGACCAATTAATCAATTGCGCATTTTGAAGATTGAAAGACAAAT
Organism: Ixodes scapularis; assembly: GCF_016920785.2. Lineage (NCBI taxonomy): Eukaryota > Metazoa > Arthropoda > Arachnida > Ixodida > Ixodidae > Ixodes > Ixodes scapularis. The sequence continues at coordinate 142,767,347 of NW_024609857.1, read as the reverse complement.
GAAATTTGGTTGTCTATTTGATGTGTGACAATATGACGAAGTGCGATCGGAAAGCGAGTTTATCAAATAATGGATTTCAGTCGCAGCTCTTAGGCACCCGTTTCCGAGTTAAGCGGTGTCGGCGTCGCCATCGGTGTAACCGCTCCGCTAAATTTAGCGAGAAATTGAATTGGTCCGTATGTCACGTGACATTAGTTTTCCCGCTAAATCTGGCAGTGAAACTAATTTTGTTAATGTTTCCCCGCTAAACTGAGCGGGTAAACACGAACTGTTAGCTCACCGAAGATGCAAAACGCGCTACTTCGTCGTCCCGAATCCTTTTCCCTTCGAACGGCTGCAAAGCCGTTGCGCCCGGAGTACAATACGGAGCTCTTTCAAAAACCGTTCGCGCAGCATCGCATCCGTTCGTTTGCGAGCGTCGGCGATTCATCGTGTGTTGAAAGTCGGAAGATGTGCTGTCAGTGGTGTCTTTTATGTGTAACTCTTTCGTAAAAAAATTTGAAATTTAAAAACGCGAACCTAACAGTGTACACATAATTTTAAATTTATTAGTAAATAATATACATGCATATTTATTTATCTATTTATTCGTGGACATCGTGCACAAAAAATAGTCTCGTTTATTTTTTTCATTTAACATTATAATGTGGGTTGTACAGCGTAAAACATAGTATCTTCAAACTCGCATCGTTTTGGGTCACTTTCGAGCTGGACAGCTTCTTTTGAAGTTCAAAAGCTGGACTTCATAGAGCTGTATGTTCACTAGGTAGTGACAGCAGGGTAGACGCTACGCGTGTTTTAGACCAGTCGTGTTTCCGGTTAGGGTCACGTGACTACAGTCTAGAAGCTGGTGATAAAGCAGGGCATGGCACCTGCCTGGAGCCCAAGGCCACATATAGCATTCACTGCACTGTCAACCTTCGTTACAAGTGACAAATCCCCTCGTTGTGGCCCCTAAGATAAGCCTTTTGTTCGCACACTCCCGTTTTGGCCTCTCCTTCTCTCCTTTTCTCTCTTTCCCTAAGCTGAAAGCGTGTTGGAAGGCACGTGGTCGCGTACGGTTTGACGGATGACGCATTAGCCGTTGGCTATCTCGGAATGCGTTTAGCCGGACCTAGTTTGGCGTTTGAATTCGCCCTGCGTGGCTGCTACGGATGTCTGCTTCTTCAAAGCTTCTTCAAAGAAGCCCAAGAATTTTTTGCGATGCGTTTAGTGTTCGATTTTATAAATGAAAGCTTGTGCTACATCGTGTTGAATCTTCTCGTTTTTGTGTTTGAGTGGTGGTATTGCGTTGGCCGTGTCGACATCTCTCTCGGATTACACCATTCTAGTCCCGTCTCGTCAACGTAAGTGCGCTGCAACCTACTTCGCGACAATTGATCGTTTTCCTAAAGGCATTCTTCCAGATTACCTCTATAATTAGGCCGTGTCTATCTCCTGGCAGCCGGGAGAATAGCTGTGCAGAATGTTTCGGCATTGGTGCGATTTCGCTACAAGCAGAAAGTTTCGATATGCCGTCGACAAAGTTTTGACGTGTCGCCAAAAAACAACAACAAAGACTCTTAATTACGCGTTCTAAAATTTGACGAGCGGCTTTACGAGTCGTTTGTAGAAAGATTGTTACGATTTTGCGAAATACTGGTAAACAACGCTAGGTTACCGTCATAATCTAGACCCTGAGATGAGGCTAAATCAAATAACGGACAACTTTTATTGACTCAGGCTTTATATTATGATCTTTCCTAACCAGCTTGCCTACATACTTTCGCTCCTTGCAAGGGTTACCGTCTCGCAGGCGGCACAAACCGATCCCCTGACGGCGGCGTCTCGGCGAGCTTGCACACGGAGCCGCCGCCGACCGATCGCCGTCTGGCCGGGCTCGCGGCGCGACAATCGCCCGTACTAGGCCGGGAGCCCCGAAGGTGCGCTTGAAGCGGGGAAACGGCGTTATGTAACGATAGGCACAGGGCATCTACTCCACGAATGGGAAAAAGCCGATGCAAAGTCGTGCGCGAACGTAAACAACGGTAGAAAAGTGCAATTGCTCGCCGCTGTGAGGTGCGTTCCGCAAACTCGGTCATCCGCGGACGTATCCCTCTCCTCCCGCTCGTACTTTCTCTAACTTGACGGACACTCTGTCACTCTGTCTCGCGGTTCATGCCGACGAAACGATCGTCGGGATACCGGGTAAATGCTACAGCCGAGCGCGGCACAGTTTACCATTGCTCTCGCTGTAGAGGGTCGAAGAGTCAACCACCAGCATGGTGGACACCGTTTTTTTTTTTTTTTTATTCTTGCAGATTTCTTTTAAAAGAAGCCGTGAAGGCTACACTTATGCGGTTTGTGCGAGTGAGTTATACGCCCAGGGGGACGTTATGTAGTTTGCTAATCTTTGCGATAAGTCGGTTAATTAATTAAAATTCATTAATTAACTTTTAATTAGTGAAAATAGACATGGTTTCAATTAGAAACTTGGTGAGCGTCGTCCAAAACCCCTAAACCAATAATTTTTAGAAAGACTTTGAGCGCGTGTGAGGCGCAGTAGTGCGCTAAAGTTACCACTCGTGGACCAGGTACAAGGCTGGGGCTAGATAAGAGGCAGAAAAATTGCGCGGGCGCCTTACCGAAACCGCTAGCCTTGTACCTGCTCCACGACTGGTAATTTAGTGCGCTTCTCACGCGCTGAAAGACTTTCTGAAAATGACTGATTTAGGGATTTTGACCGACGCCCAGCAAGCTTCTTATCGGAACCGTATGTCTATTTTCACTAATTGAAAAGTTAATAAGCGAATTTTAATTAATTAGCCGAGTAATCGCAAAGATTAGCCCCCCACGTAATGTCCCGCTGGGCGTATAACTCACTCGCAGAAACCGGATAAGTGTAGCTTTCATGACTTTTTTTAAAAACAAATCTGCAAGAATAAGAAAAAAAAAAACACCCTTATATGGGAGGCAGATATTTGGCAGACCCAGATATGGATACATAAAAAATTGAGCAGATCTGGCTAGATAATGCTTATATAAATTGATGTGATTGATATGGCCAGATCTGCCCAATTTTTTTATATATCCATATTTTTTTATATAAGTCCAGATCTGCCATTTTCGTAAGGGCACCCAAACATCTCGCCGCTAATAGACCTATTGCTAGATTACCCAACCATCAAGGATAATGCAGGGAATGGTGTTCCACTCGCCACACGCGCACGCCTTCCCCGTATAGACCTTTCCATAAACGAACGTGTGGCCGGTGCGATTTTCAGTGTTCGTGCATATGGCGCGTGCTTTGCTCGCTTTCCGAAGCGACGAACACGCACATGCTGGGCTGTGAAGATCGCACGCTGGACTGTCATTTTGTAAACATTTGAAAGGTCTGTGAAAGATTCGAAGTAAATAACCAAAATAAAGCGTCGACGAACGCGCGTGCTAGCTGCCGTTTGTTTTAGGCGTTTGCTTTAGAACAGTTACTGCTGCAGACGGCGGCGCCACACGTGCACACCTTCCCCGTATAAAGTATTCGAAGTAAATAACCAAAACAAAGCGTTGACGAACGCGCGTGAAAGATGCCCTTTGTTTTAGGCATTTGCTTAAGAAAATTTACTACTGCTGACGCCAGCACGTGCGGCGCGTGGAACATCATTTTCTGCATTTTTCATTCTCCTTGATGCTTGGGTAATTTAGCAATAGGTCTATTGGCGCGCGCCCCAGATATACCCTCTGCCGACAGCGACTCCGACGTGCAGACGATGCGACCAAGGAAAAAAAAAATAAGTGTCGTGCTTATTTCACCCCGAAATGCGCAATCAAAGCGCTCGCTCTGATCTTAACGGACGCTGACTTGAACACCACGTCAGAGATCTCTCAACTCAACGCGTTGCTGCCGTTGAGGCACGAAACTACAGGGTCAGTGACGAAGCGGTGTCCAATCTGCAAGTGCAGTGAAAGTACCGAGTTCTACATGACGTGGGGCACCCAAAAAAGACTTTAAAAATAAGCATGTCTCCCATTAAGAAGATCGGATCAGAACAGAAACCGTTTTATTGGTCGCTTCAACAGGAAAAAAATAAGGAGAGCGTTGTCACTGGTCTAGCATAGCCTGGACACACGTGGCGCGATGCAAAAATTGTTGTGTGTATGTTTATACAGCCGGAAGTTAGTCTGCCTCAGTGGGCGTCTGGTGTCTCAGCTGTAGATGAGCAATTTAGCCAGTGCGCTACAGCTGCTAACCTGGGGTCTTTAACGTGCACCACGCAGTAGTGATACACGACCGCACACCGGCACGATGCTCATCCAGATCGAAACACGGGCAGGGGTGGGGATTGAACCCAGGATCCCTGGGTTCTGCAGCGCGAGCTTTTGCTCCACGTGCTCCGAGCTGGTGCTTGCTAACCCGCTCGGCCACCGATCCTTTTTTTTCCTTTATTGGCTCGGCCACCGATCCCTCCGTGGCACGATGGAGGGGTGACTAGATTGATGAGAGATGGGGGGCTGGACCCTAGATATACACGTTCAACTTAGCCTCATAGATGAATTCGAAAAGGCACCGCAGGACTTCTTTCTTGTCTGGTGGTTCCGGCGGGTGGAGCCAGTCCTCCAGAGTTCGACCATCGCAGGGGCGATGCTTGTCCCGGCATTCCTTGGAGGGCGGGCAGGCTCGCAGGAGGTGGTGCATGACTCCTTTCTGCTGGGTCTAGCACTTGGTGCAGGTGTCTGGCCGCTTGTCCTTGCTTCACCCCGCCAGGCGAGTCGGGGAGCGAGTTTCGTCCGCCATAGTGCGAGTGAGAATTGCCTGGTCCCGCCACCCGAGGCTTTGAGGAAGGGGTTCAAGTTTCAGGGGCAGACATTCCCACATTCTAGTCCTGCAGCGGTTCTTGACGAACGGTAAACCTGGCCTGCGACAGGCTGCCACAAGCCGCGTACCAGTCATTCTGGTGGTGTCGCTTGCAGCCAAGGTGAGGAGAGGACTTCGTCTGGCAGGCTGTGACGCGCGCGTTGTCCATACCTTACATCGTGACCTAGCGCCACTATATAGTAAGCTAAAAGTATTGGAACTCCATTCACCAATTTTCTCGTGAGCGCCGCCATTTTGGTGTTTAGTGCAGAGCGGTCGCAATAGACCTTTCCGGAAAATCCCACAAGGCCTCTCGCCGATCCCACATTGCACCGCGCGGTGCTGGGATTTGTGGGGCCGTTCCGCTGAACGCTCTGTCCGGATCCTACGCTCAGCACATTCTGAAAGTGGTTCAATCCGTTCTCTCTTACCACCGCAAGCTCAAAACACAAGCAAAATGAAGCGAATTCGTCAGGAATTAAGGCGACGCGTGACCGGCTGAGTTGTCGTTTCGCTTTCTTTGCGTTCTGCAATCGCAAAACCCTAGAGAAAAGTGAAACGCTCCTTCTACTCGTGGGTACTCCACCCGTGCGGTACATCGGATTACTGTATACTGTCACGGGTGGTGACTAAAAAACAATAAATAAACAGGAAGAAATAAACGTTTAATGTGGCGAACTTGTGCCAAAAATAAAAGGGTACAAAAGATAATAACAGAGCGTCGCGGGCGTCGAAGTCGGCGTAGCAGCAGAGTCGAACGCTGGGGCGAAACTGACTCCGCTCGCCTGGCGGAACCCCTTATGTACCCTCGTGGGTTTCTGGATCGTTCGGCGTAGAAGGTTCGGCGCGTAGAACATTCTAACCTCGAATAACCGAGATGATTCTCGAATTTACCAGAACATTACTTTACAGAGTCAACAAAAATGTGCCTCCGCGGCCAGGAATCGAACCCTGGCTTTCACCGTGGAAAGCAAGCGCGATAACCGTTAGGCCACGCGCGCGCTGCCTACTTGGCCAGCTGCGCGCGCGGCATTACTCCCCCTTTTAAAAAGGCATCGTCTCGATGCTACGTAAAAGGCAACAAAACAGAGCGAAACAAACAAAAGAATGGGAACATACGGAGGCTTGCGAAACACAATTCTATCAAGCGATGCACAAGATTACAGTTCGCAGTCTTATCGCGCGTAGTACGGCTTGAGGCGCACGACGTGGACGACTTCCGGTGGTGGAGCGCGGCGTGATGAAGTCCGTGTTCCGTCGGGCATCACCTCGTAGTTCAGATCCCCGAGTCGACGAAGTACTTTGTAGGGCCCGAAGTAGCGCTTTAGGAGTTTTTCACTGAGACCACGGCGGCGGATCGGTGTCCACACCCACACCCTGTCTCCGGGCTGGAAGTGGACGTCCCGACGACGAAGGTTGTAGCGGCCAGTGTCGACACGTTGTTGGGCTTGAATACGGTGTCTGGCGAGCTGGCGGAGTTCTTCTGCCCGTTGGGTAACCACCTGGGCGTCGTCGCTTCCGTCGGCAGCCGGTTCGTGGGGTAACATCGCGTCCAGCATTGTCGTTACTTTGCGACCATGAATAAGTTGGAAAGGTGTCACCCCGGTGGTCTCTTGCACTTCTTCCCGCACGACCTCGGCGATGGAGATCGAGGCGGGGCGATCAGTGTCGGGTAGAATTTTCCGGAGCTCTTCCCGGACGATGTCCCGGACGATTTCACGAAGGTTGTCAGCGCGGATGCGGCCCTCGTCGATTCGGGAAGATGCCAGCGTCGGAGCAACAGGCGTGTCGGGGAGTCGGTTGTAGTGGCTAGCTCGGGCTTGCAGGGCATGCTCGATGTTCGTTGCGTCGGCGACAAAATCTTCGACAGTTGTTGGAGGACTGCGGACAAGGCCACCAAAGATGTTTTCTCTCACGCCCCGCATGAGGAATCGTAGCTTCTTCTCTTCTGTAGCCCGAGGGTCGGCGCGGGCGCTCAGGCGCAGGACGTCCTCTACGAAGCCGGTGACACTCTCGTTGGGGCCCTGGGTGGTAAAAGTCCGTATTCCGGGTGTAGCCCTTGGGTGCGGCGACTTGATCGAGCCTCGATCTGGTATTCGTTGGGTCCTCGGGAGCTTGGGTTCGGACTTGCACTGCGGGAACTCGGAGGGCTGCGCTGCACGGACATGCGGTACCCCGCACCTCCACCAAAATGTCACGGGTGGTGACTAGAATACAATAAATAAACAGGAAGGAATAAACGTTTAATGTGGCGAACTTGTGCCAAAAATAAAAGGGTACAAACGATAATAACAGAGCGTCGCGGGCGTCGAAGTCGGCGTAGCAGCTGGGTCGAACGCTGGGGCGAAACTGACTCCGCTCGCCTGGCGGAATCCCTTATGTACCCTCGTGGGTTTCTGGATCGTTCGGCGTAGAAGGTTCGGCGCGTAGAACATTCCAACCTCGAATCAGCAAGATGATTCTCGAATTTACCAGAACATTACTTTACAGAGTAAACAAAAATGTGCCTCCGCGGCCAGGAATCGAACCCTGGCTTTCACCGTGGAAAGCAAGCGCGATAACCGTTAGGCCACGCGCGCGCTGCCTACTTGGCCAGCTGCGCGCGCGGCAATACTGCGTCAAAGAGACGATGGGTTGCGCTGCGTATTTCCAGAATAATGTATTGACGATTGTTGCGATTCCGATATGTGAGTTCCTGAGCTCGGTGTGGGAAAGCTCAGGCGGCATTGTTTCCCCCTGTCGGGGGCTGGATCCAGACTTGGACGTAGTTCAACTACTGTACTCAACTACTTTTCCGAGTAACTTGGTAACTTTCAATTACAACTTTATTTGGGTAATTAGTAGTTTAATTTAACTACATTTTTTCAGGTAACTTCTACTCAAATTACTAACTACTTTCGAAATCTAGGGCTAATTTTGCTCGTCACAAAAGTTTGAGCGAAATAAATAAATAAGATGCCTGCAGATGAAGGGGCATTCCCGAACAGGGGGCCCCCTCACCTTCCGTTCCCACGCGCTTATACTCGGCAGCCGTAGAAACTGCATCACAGGCGTCCTCGGGCCAAGGTGGCGACGAGCAGCCAAAACATAACACCGGCGCGCACGAATGCAGACAGATATGCTTAACAAGCCTTAGTCGGGTATTGACTTACCCGGTAATGTACGAAGGCGTTGCGCCTCCAGCTGCAACCGTGAAAGACGGGGACACTCTTAGGGTTGTTGTTTTCATGTTGTGTGCCTTTAGTGAGTTCTGCCTCAAGTGGCTTGGGGGTTCCACGGGAGGTGCCACTGGAATAACCTTCCAGCTGGGCGCCTGTTCCCATGGTCGCCTCGTCGTCAGTGCACTGCATACTCCCTTGCAAAGCCGGACTCGCACACAAACCCAGACACGGATAATCCGTTCATGGGAGCACGTTCCCGTTTCAAGCTGCAACTGTACGAGCGACGATGCTCGTTCACGCAATCCTTCGCGTCTTTCCGACCTTCCGCACGCGATGGAGACCTCCTCTTTGTTGAAAACGATTTACTTGTCACGCGCGTCAGAATACCGTAGTCGCCGGCGAGGATTGCGAGTCACCCTCGGGAAATCCTTTTGTTGAACCCGGCGTCAGCGGCGAAGTATACTTCGTTTCATCTTCTGTTAAACCAAAATAATTTTTTTTTGTCAATATCGTAGCATTATCACTGCAACGAGACGTGCAGTCGTCCGGTTGATCTCATCGTCGTGGCGCGAGACTTGAACCCTTGACGGTAAGGTGCACTCGCTCAGCGTACTCTGCGAACGTCGTGGAAATAAAGAGGGGCCAGTCATAACAATTTCAACTTGCCGAAGAAAAAATAAAACAGGAGGAGAGTTTGTTATAAAACACCCTCCAGCCGAGGCAAACCTCACGTGTTTCGTCATGGACACCTAAAATGCCGACACTCGCTTACACGACCCTGCATAGACTGGTTCTCAAATTCAACGTTGCCTTTCCATCCAGCGCGCCAGTGGAACGTCTTTTGAGCTTGGCTGAGGACGTCTTTAGGAGGAAAAGGGGAAAAAGTTTCCTGTTAAGAAGTTAGAACGACAATTGCTTCTGCGAGCGAATAAACTACTTTGGTGAAAACGCAAGCCATAAAATGACTGCATTTATTTTAGGCTCGCTGGGTTTTTCATGGACCAAAACTGCTGTTCATGTTGTCTACCGCAAAGATACAAAAAAAGTAACTTCGAAAGCAACTTCAAAGTAACTCGCTACTTTTTTACAGTAGTTAGTAGTTTACTCAATTACTATTACAAATGCGTAATTTCTACTCTACTCTAATTACTTTTGGCGTCGATACTCAGTAACTTAATTAACTACCTTTTTTGAGCAATTTGTACATGTCTGGATGGATCAACATTTCTGGAGGACAGAACAGCGTTTCGTGCGATTTTGAATCAAGCTTAAAATAACTGGGAAAGCATAATAGTAAGCACCAAGACGGCTGACGTCATTTTTGAGCGTGGATCTAGTCGCGCTGAAGCGACTTTTTTCGGCCAATTCATTTTGGCGAATATGCTCGTGTAGTTCGTTGGCAGACCGATTCGTCTTTGATTGTTCTTCTCTCCATTCATGATTTAGTAACGATTTTTAAGCAGACATGTTCACGAAGCACCTCTCCTTGACACAAGCCAGCCTTGTTCTTAGTTCGGCGTCTATTATACTCCGGTTAGGCGCCTTTATCAGATTGCTGGTAAATGCCGTCCCAACGTCACTCGAGTGTGATTCAATGGACGCTGACAACCCAAATACCAATTTATATATATATTTTTTAAATGAAACCCTGGATTTTTGTTAGTCATCGGTTTAATATGTTTTTTTGATGTTGAAGAATACTTTCCCAAACGAGAACTAGAGGACCAGAACGCAGGACTGTGACCGACAGAGACTACAAAAGATGCCGGAATGTCTTTTTTTTTTCTCTCTTTCTGCAATAACGCGTTCAAAGTTTCTTTAAATGAACGCGTTGTGGGCGTTTCAGTAGTCATAACAATATGTTTTACAAATTATATTTATTAATGAGTGCTTGTCATTAACGGCTTATATTGCGCCTCAAGTACGCCGAATCTTATCCCATCACTGCTGGAGGCCGAAGGAAACAAAAAAAAAAAAAAAAAAAAAAAGAACGAAGGAAGCGTCTTGAGCGGTCGCATCTCAGGCGGCTGTTCGTGTAAAAAACGGCAAACAATCAGGCAATATTTTGTAAGCTGAATATTTTCGTTACTCAGGCTCTTATGGGTTGTTGTTCTTCCATACAGATTCAGGTATACATAAAAGTCTCGTTAGTGTCCCCTTAAATGGGTCATGAAACAATTTTCCAACTTTCTTCTGTTTAGCTTTCCTCCTCAACTCATAAATCGCGCCTTGTACCAAACGGGTCAAGAAGATGGAAAGGAGGGAGTCCCTTCTTATTCCGACCCTCGTCTGTGTACCTGGACACAGTCATTCTCCCCCTAGAAGATTAGCCCGTCGCTAAAAAAAAGACTGCATCTCCACGTGGTGAATGATGTTTTGGGGCAAAGCTCTGGTGGTGCTGATGATATTGATTTTATTGTTCATAGGTAGTGCTGATGGTGCTGATTTTTTTTATCGCTCATAGGTAGTGCTGAGTTCCGGGTTGCGTTTCGACTTCATTATTACTGCTTTATGGTCGGTGAAATGCACAGCCAGTGGTTCTTCTAGCGGATCAGCTTGGATCCACCAGAAGACGTGGGAACGCATCTCCACCGCTTAAGTCAACGGTCCAGGCCAGAAAGAGAATGTGTGGTATGGAACGTGGTTATATACGCTACGCATTTGAGCATTTGACCGCAGCGCCCTCTCGTCTATAAATGTTGAGCCAATGCATGCAAAGTTTAACACGATTATATACGCATTTGACCGCAGCGCCCTCTCCTGTATAGACGTTGAGCGGCTACATGCTACGTTTCATCCATGACAGAAACCCCAGCTCTTGAGTGACTACCATATCTCAGTGGCCCCTACTCGTCCCGCAGATCCATTGGGGTCTCTTCACGCAGATTCGAATCCTGTCGACTGCGCAAACATTTTTTTTATTGTTATGTGAGCACGGACGCCGGCCGGACGGACGGACAAGGCTAGACCCTAAGGAGCTGCTTCGCCCTAATGTTTTCCCCACTCCGTTCAACCCGAAGCTGACAGTGCTATGGAAACTACGTGCTCGTTGGGCCAGCCACATTTTTGCCATGTGATCACGCTCTCTCGCGCATACCCACGCGCAGAGAATGAGGTCACGTGATAAAAGGGAGGCAGCTGATTCGTCCGGCAAGCGCGTAGCTTCCGCCGCAGTGTCAGCTTATGGGTGAGGGGAATAAGTGAGGTCCGGTGTCGTGTGACGTGCGTTTGAACCCGTTGACTCGCTTTGGGGACCGCGGATGTATCAAAGTGCAAAGGCACGAGGCACGAAATTTTCAAATTTTCCTACCGAAAGTCAGGCTTTTGACTTTCTATCTTTTTTCTTTGGCCCACTGAACGACGTGCCATTAGTAAAATCTCAGTCTAAATTGATTTATCCCAGCCCATAATTCGTTTCATGGGCCGTTTAAGCATCTTCTTGTGGTGTCCACTGCTGCTAAGCGTTATTTAGTTTTGTATCAGCGTTTTGTATAGCAGGATCTTCGTTGCGCGACCTCTCTACCCGCCTTGACAGTGGATGATTGCCTGTCGTTTGGGCTAACCTAGAAAGAAACGGGGAGACACTCATAAGAAGATTGAAGAGCAACGTCTGGACGTGACGTTTCTGTGCGTGGATCTACATTTTTAGTGAAAATAGTTATATTATTGATCAAGTTTATTGAAAAATACAAGAATTCTAACCTGCGTTGATGTGCTGGTTTCATAGCTTTGGAAAAAGAAGGCGATCAGGATCTGTGTACCAAACATCTAACGACATATAAGATCAAATAAGAACGCAAATACACGAACTCAACGCTGTGACGTCACGGCGCGGTGGTGGCGCGTCGGTCGCACTTCTGGTCTGGGGCTGTGGGCAGAAGTCCCCATGCCAGACGTGTATTCCTGCGTTGTTTTGAAAGGAACAAGACAAAAACCTGCATTCTCGTCAAAACGTCGCGACTGGAGCTATAAAAAAAGTGTTGAGAAAGGTTTGAAGGTCAGTTTTCACGTGCTCGGTTCGTCTGAGAATCTGGATATGTGCCGTGAAAAGGGAAAAGCAGACGCCGTCGGACCAGGATTGCTTAGGCGGGAAGCACTTTGGGTTGAATTCACGGATACTTGTGGTCATCAGATTTATTTGTTTTGTTCCAACATGAACGCCAGAAAACCGTCAAGTTGTGCGGACCACCTGCGGACTACGTTCAGTGCGTCTTCAAGTTCAAACGGCCGCCTGATCGTTCGAACTGTCGTCTGCTCTTTCAAATTTTTCTGCTTGTCGTCTGCTCTTTTAGACGACGCCGGCCCGTAGACCAAATGTTGGCCCGGTACTTGCGATAAGAAGTAAGTGCAGGCCTCCAAAGACTTAAATATGAAGGTTGGTAAGCAGGCTCGATGTAAACAGAAGATACAAGATGTTGATCATTGTTACCAGTGACCATCACGACTTGTTATGCCCAATTCACTTCGTACGATTCTGCTTGCGATTTTCAGTATCGACGTCGACCATCTCAGCTACGGTTCACGCATTTGCAGTTCGAGCGGCGTCGCGACTGAAAATTGCGAGCGAAATCTCATCATGCAAATCAGGCTTTAGCGTGCATTCTGCGGCGTCCACGCGGAATGAATCGCCACATGTCACATTATTCACGCGACGTTTTGCGGTTTAACGAGCCTCGGTAATTTCGCTGACGCCGCCAAGATAGTCAGACATCGCCAGGAAGACGTAGAATCAACAATTCGAACGCGAAAAGGGGCAGGGGGACTCACACCGACGCCGACAACATCGCATTTCAATGGTTTGTTTATGGGCGACGGCGAGCTTCTTGCCCACACACCCATCGCGGATGCGCGGCGCCGGTGGCGTCCGCTAGGGGCGCTCCGGTTTGTTTGTAAACATGAGTTGGTGTATACGCCTCATATGATTACTGTAAGTAATGATATTTCTGTTTGCCACTTCATTAGTACATGTTTGTCTTTTTTCAATAGAGATACATTTCCGCAAAGCTTACAAGTAAAGTCGTAAGAAAAAATATTCGGAACACACTAACTCAGGGTTTTAAACATTTTACGGAAGTGAAATCATACGCGCCTAAAAAAGTAAAAAAAAAACAGTAAAAAAAAAGCTTTAGTGCGAAAATAATTTTATTTTTGTAAGGACCTGTTTCTTTCTTATAGGAACGAGGGCGCGAATATATAATAATAATAATAATAATAATAATCAATCAATCAATCAATGTTTATTAAAGTGTCCAGGAACAACCAATCGGTCTTAGTGCTGGCACACTAAAAAAAATGAGCAAAAACACACACATACAAACACGCATACACACGAGTGCAGAAGGAGAACGTAGTTCTCCAGTCTGAGAATAAAAATATTAACAAGCATGAAAAACACTCAGATTAACAAGGGAAATCAAAAGCACAAAACAGAGACATCACCAGGTGTGAGAGCAAAAAGCAAATACTACATCAGCGCTTCAACTGATCAGCCCTTTTCCTGCAAGAGGAAGATTTGAACAGCATTTCCGAACTTGCTCCCGCATGAGTTAAAAATATCAATTGTGTCAGAGTAGCTATTATAACACTCCGCCGATCTTTGGATCGGGTTTAGGTTGCTAAAATGTCGAGCTATATAAAAAGATGATTGGAGCCGTGTAGGCACACGTGGAACTCTGAGGCTCACTTCGGACAGAAGGCTGGGAGAGTTAATCAAGCCGTGCAGGGTCTTAGGGCGCGTTCACACTCTTGCAACCGAGTACGACCGAGAAAGACTTCTTGGGACCGGATGCGCTGAGCGGAGCTGGTCCTAAGAGATCGCAAGAGGCTTAAAAACCGGTTTGGTCTCTCTCGGTCGTACTCGGTTGCAAGAGTGTGAACGGGCCTTTAAACAAAAACAACAAATCTGCCTTCACCCGACGCTGCTGGAGGCTCAACAAGTTGACAAGTTGCGAGTTACACACACCGTTCAGACAAGGATCACCATTCTCAAGGTAACGATATTTAAAGATAGAAATAAATTTGCTTTGGACTCGCTCGACAGATGAACTGTTAGTTTTGGAAATGCCGTTCCAAACAACCGAGGCGTACTCTAGCTGGGATCTAACTAAGGAACAATACAGCGTAAAAAAAGCGGACGGGCTTTTGAACGCCTTCGTTATGCGAGACACGGCACCTAACGTGCGCAAGGCCGATTGAACCACTTTGATGACGTGAGTGTCAAATCTCAAGGTTGAATCAAAGACAACTCCAAGGTCCCTCAGTTCACTTACACGTGACAGCAGTTCGCCATGATAACTATTCGCGACTCCAGCGACCTATAGGGGGCGCCACCACCAAACAAACATGGCGGCTGGGTCCAGGTCGCGTCAGCTCGGCCGGGCCGCCTGAATGGGTGGCGCATTCAATTTAACAGATTTTCTTTTGTTGAATGCCCAATTTTATGGGTATTTAAACTGAAATAGTTAAGTGTAGCCGGTGCGCATAAACTTGCCGAGCATAGTTTTGTTTTGCCGGTGTTTTTCGTTCTTTTCATGTCAAACTTTCGTTTCGGAGACTTCGTTCAAAACCGAAACTATGGGCTGCGGAGAAACGGTAATAGACTCTAATTAGTTTTGATCATCTAAGGAAAGCGGCGAGGGCTACAAAATTGTTCCACCGAGAGTAATTTTTAGCTAACTCGCATGCCTCGACCATGCGACTTATCTGTCCGCGAAATTGAGCTTTTGTGCGTGTCCGCGTTTCAAGAAACAGCTCCAGTCGTGTGCTCGGTCAAGAACACAGGCTGCAGGAAAATTTTAAGCAAGCGCTTCTTGAGCCAAGGAGCATGTTAACCCGCTGGCGCTTCACTAAGCAGCTGATACTCGTATTTCAATTCAGGTTTTAGTAGCAATCGAGAAGTCATTTTGACGAATATGCGGATTATGTATTATATTACGTACTATGGCCCCACTACAGCGATATTAGTATATTATTCGGGTTAAAATATGAACTTAGTTGACTAACTATTTGGTGAACTGCTGAATAAAACTTTATTTGACAGACAAAGAGATACTACTTAAACTTAGCCAAATGGTTCTAGCCGGTAGAACGGAGACGAATGCGGACAAACTGAAGAGAGTCTTCATTGGAGGTTCACTCAGACCTCTCTGCATTGAACTTGACTTCGAATCCTGAACGGATAAAATGAGTATTTTTGTGGCCGGTCAACCTGAGCAATGTAGACGTATATTGCTGCTGGCTTCGACAGGGGTTATAATATAAATATTGGAGGCGCGATAGATCCTAATGACGTGACAGCTTCTAACTTTGCGAGACGCGTCTCCTACCTTTTGAAAGCAGACAATTTCCGTCATGAATCATATGCAGCGAGCAGGTTTTCTGAATCAAGTAATTGCGAAATTAGCCCAACTCCTTCAATGTGGTCTTTTTCGGCGAAAAGCAGCCAAGGGGAATAGCCAACGCACCGGCCGGCGTTATTGGCTCAAATTAACTTGAAGATAATCGAGCGCAACCAAACTCAAGGAAAGCAGCTATCGAACCTTCCCATTCACTTGACTGCAACATTGGTGTTCCCTCCAGTGAAACACTTCGTCTGTCGACCTCAGTCCACTGTTTTACATCCTTAT
This sequence comes from Ixodes scapularis, assembly GCF_016920785.2. Classification (NCBI taxonomy): domain Eukaryota; kingdom Metazoa; phylum Arthropoda; class Arachnida; order Ixodida; family Ixodidae; genus Ixodes; species Ixodes scapularis. The sequence continues at coordinate 142,751,730 of NW_024609857.1, read as the reverse complement.
AAAGAAACCACTTATTAGTTACCAAGCAGTCGTCACTTTGAATGTGATTAGAGACAGACAAGAAATCAAAAAACGTTTTTCCGTGATTCCTCCCCATCCAAAAAATTGAAAGCACGCGACCGTGTGTTGTGGAGTACGTAGACGGGCTTTCAAACACGTGATGGAAAGAAACAATCTACTGAGGCTTCACCACACTAATGAACACTCAGGCAAACTTAAGAAATTTTCGGACCTTCGTCAAATTACATTGCTCGCCTTAACGCCGACAGCACGTGTCCGCGAAAGCCATCAGAGACGCGGCGGGGCGCGGAGCGACCTGGACCGACTGGTTCCCGGTTTTCCCGCTTGGCGGCGTCCGTTTTGCTGGAGTCGCGAATATGGAAAGAATATATCATGGGTCTTGCGAGAATATGTCATTATTTTTGTTTTAGAATGATTCAAACGGAGGTCATTGTCTAAACACCAACGACCGAAGGAATATGCGTCATTCTGAAGCGCGATGCAATCCTCTAAGGTCGATATTTTTTTGTAAAGTTTTATATCATCAGCGTACTGCAGAAATGAAGAATTTAATATAACTCGAGAGACATCATTTACAAAAATATTAAAAAGGAGGGGGCCCAAGACAGATCCCTGAGGCACTCCAGAGCTTGCCTTGTACAAGGACGAGGTAGTATTGTTGACGCGGACGTAGGCACACTCTTAGAAAAAAGGGTCAGTATAGTCCTCCCTAAAGGGAGGAACGCTCTTGACACATATGTTCCTTCAGAAAGGGAGAAACTTTCGTCCCTTAAGCAGGGGAGGAAAAGTTCCTCCGTCGACTGCATCTCATTATGGCGGCCACGAATCGAGCAAATCGAGCTCGATAAGGCTTAACGAGAACACTAAGTCTATTGTACGAAGCGAGAGGAGCAGGAAATAAAAACGTAACACGAGCTTTCCGCGAACTGTATTTATTTCCGAAGTTTATTTACCCCTGCAGGTAAAGAAGCTTACGTTTCGAAAGCATGCAGTCACTCAGTCTTCTCATCGTCAGCACTGCGATGTTCAACGGAGACAACCGGCACTCAGTTCGCGCACTTTATGTCCTACCTTTGCTATTCCTCGAGCCACAATTCCTTCGTCAACCGTTGCGTCAACCGCACATCACGAAGGAGTGAAAATCATTCGCCCGCAAAACCAAAAGCCGCTCTCAAAAAAAAGCAAATCCGAAGCAACCTCTTGGCTTATCTCAGCACGGTAACACGAAATTATGGCGTAGCCGCGTAGCGTAAAAGGATGTTAAATCGCTTGCCACCAGATGGCAGGGTCAAGCAGAGTAATCGCACGTAGCTAGGCTAGGTGGCGCTAGGTACCGCCCAATTCATGTTTTACAAAAAAATTATTTTATTTCCTTTACGCCACAATTGCGTTTCCTTTTCTTCGGAATCTCTAACACATGTAGACACGTCGCGCACACTACAAACATCAGGTCAACATATATTGAACACATACACAGGCATCGCACATACAAACATCAATACAACAGCACACTACCCCGATCACTACTACCGAGCCCTGCGTTTCCGTCTTTTATAGTGGTCGTTTTGAACGTACGGAATTTTTCGGTGACTCCCTAAGCAAAAAAAAAATATTCCGACCATGTTCATTTTTTTCCAGCAATGTCATACATCTGAGGCTATTTTTAATGGCTCAGGGGATGAATCTCTTATTAAAAAGAAGACGCTCGATCATGACATAATTATTTGAAAGCCAATAAATCGAGCCGCTCCAATGTGGTTCCAAGCCATGAGTTTGTTTTCCCGCATGGCCCTTCGTAGCCAGTATTTATATTCTAGTGTTCGTTTTTCTATTTGTGCTGTTCGCGCAAAGCTGCAATTGCCGTCTTGAATTAATCTCTGTAGAGCGGATATCCACTCAGCTGGAAGTGATGCTTCACGGGCACAGAAATCGCTTTTCGATCAACTTGAATGCAGTCAAAGCCGCGACTTGCGACAACTGTTAAGTGTACGGAGCTGCGCGGCTGCGCCGTTGCGAGCTCGAAAACTTCTAGCGCTCATCCCAGCGCGCCACTTAGAGGGCAGTTTCTACAGGAACCGTAATATATTTAAACAGTAAAATAAAGGATAGTGTTTTTTGTTTTGTTTTTCGATTTTGCCTGTCTTTCTTTTTTTTATGCTAAACTTCCATTATAAATATACGTACTTTCCGTCATGCTTTCGTAGTGTTGTCTTTTCCCAAGAGCGCAATCGCTCTCGGGGACCGACAGTCACATTGGCCACTGTACGATAGGAGCTTACCGTTCAGACCAGCGTTCCAACATGACTATCCACAGGTCGATCGACTGCACCTAATCCCTCAAGTGGTTTTAAACTCTTTAATGTAAAGCGGAATGTCATCCTGCGACACCCCGGCCCCTCCGATAACGGCCCGACCAGCGGCATCGATGCCCGACAGTTTACGTCATCTCATCTTGTTGTTCTTACACCACTGATACGCGAACACACGGTCACATCGGCGATAATTCCAGTCTTCTGTTCACAACCCACAACACTGCCATCACGGTGTCGCTGACACGAAGAAATACAGAACCACGTTGACGATGTTGCTGACACGCAGAAGAATCACGTTGAACGCCGGTTGGCACTCGGCACGGGACAACGAAACCGAACTCAGCACGGAAGGCACCCAGGCAGCCGGCAGGAAAACCTTCCTTCCTTGGACGCAGTTCCCGCGATTTCCATAGCGTCGAAAACGTCGAAACAGTTCCTCGTGGTTTCGCTGCTGTAGTTCCGCGTGTGTCCCGCAAATTGGAGACGGCCGTCTTACCCAGTGTATGTAGCGCCGCTGGCACTGCTCCGGAACTTCGCTGTTTCTAGCGGCTTCGTTAGCTCGTTTGATAAAATTAGTGGTAAAAACATCAATGCAACCGAAATGTTCTGCACGTTTGGACTAGAAGACGGAATTACAGGCGGCCTTCGCTGCCGCTGAAGCTCAATCAACTCGACATTAATTTATTAAACAACGTGCGCGATGTGCTCGAAAAACGAAACCGAAAGAAGATGGGTCGGGAGGGCGAAAGCTTTCTCCGGCCTGCCTGGAGGAGGAAAACGTCTCGGAGAATAATAAGGACTTTAATTTTCCTTTCATCGGTCTGGGTTTGTTTATGTGTGTTTTGGTAAACAAAAAAAAAAAAAAAAAAAAACTTTACAAAAAAAACCCACCTTTCTGGGGATCGAACCGATGACCATTTGGTCAGTAGCGCGATGTTCTACCCCTGCGCCAACTGAACAAGGAGGAACTCGCCCTCCTCCTTTCATCTGAACTGCCGTTCCTCCCTTCTCTGGGCAACTTGTCCGCAACAAAGAGGAACAGTCGCTCTTGCTACCTTTCTCCTCCCTTTTTTCTTAGAGTGCATGCCTATCACACAAATAGCTTTTTAACAAATTGTATACCGAACCACATACTCCGTACGAAGAAAGCTTGTATAAGAGGATGTTGTGGTTGACTACGTCGAATGCCTTACTCAGGTCGAAATAAAAAACGTCAAGCTGACCTCTATTACAAACTACTTCAGAGGCAGCAGACATAAAAGATACGAGATTGGTGGATGTCGATCTGCCGGACATGAAACCATGCTGATTAGGAATGACTATACTACGAAACTTGAAGGAGAGAAATTGATGGATTACCATTTCAAAGAGTTTGGAAAAAGAAGAGAGAAGAGAAATCGGTCTGTAATTAAGAACATCACCACTATTTCCAGATTTCAGTACCGGAACAACCACTGCCAGTTTCCAGTCGTCAGGGAATATCCCTGACGTCAAGGAGTTATTGAAAATTGTGCACAGTATAGGCGTAAGTAATTCATGATAAGCCTTAACAATTGCAGCGGGTATCCCGTCATGACCTGCAGACAATGTGGGTTTCATTTTCTTAATACATAGCCTAACACATTCCTCATCGACAACCACAGAACCTAATGAGTCGCCAAAAACGTCCGAGTGAGGCAAAATAGATGAGGAGCAGTTATTATTATTAATGTAAACTGACGCAAAGTGATCAGCAAACAACTCAGACATGCCCTTCGCACTGTCGCTATGCTGATTCAAGACGATTTCGGACTCAATATTCTTCCCCAAGCGCGATTTAGCGTACCTCCAAAATTTCTTGGGATTTTTAACAAGATCTGATTCCACCGAGTCAGAATGCGCCTGGCGATCACGGTTTAAAATTTTCTTACATCGCTTTCTGCAAATTTTAAATTCAACTTCCCACTTTGGAAGACCACTTTTCTTAAACCTCCTGTGCAAAAAATCTTTCCGTTTTAAAAGCGTTCTGAGTTCACGAGAGAACCAGATAGGGAAGCGAGATTTTTTAGACGTTTTAAGAGGGATATACATGTCCATAGCCTCCTGAACAACAGTTGTGAGGAGATATACTTGGCAGTTGATATCAGACGACTCCAGGATAGAAGCCCAGTCAACACCCGAAAGATGGTGATACATTCCAGTGTAGTCCCCCGCTGAATACTTATATGATGTGTGTGGGGAAGGACCATTAGAGGGACTGAGGACCGGAGGATCAAAAATAGAAAGAACTACATCAAGAGCAGGGTGATAGCTATCCTCAGGAACCATAGAAAGTTCACTTCGAGCCACATGTATACCGTCCGTGTTTGAAAAGCATAAATCTAAAGCATTACCTTGGTCGTTTAGAATGTTATTGTGCTGTCTAAGATCTAAAAAGGAAGTAAAGTTGAGGAGATAGTTGCACTTTTGTTTACAATAAAAGTTGCCAGTAAGGACATTGAATTGTGTCCAGTTAATCCCTGGAGCGTTAAAATCCCCCAAGATTAAGATATTGCTCCCCTGTGAATCATTAATAGTATTTTCAATGTCAGCAAGACATCTTTGGAAATCATCTGGTGTCGTCTGAGGAGGAAGGTAAAACAGACCTATTAAAATACGTTCTCTGCTAGAACACTCAATTTCAACCCACAGAGACTCAGGAAATCTCTCCAGATCCTCACGTCTTCGTGAACTATATTGTTTGTTAACCGCGACCAATACACCGCCTCCTACTCGGCCCCAGGAAGAGAAATCACGATCATGACGGTAGACTTCAAAACCAGGCGGAAAGTAGTCGGAGGAACTAACACTAGGACATAACCAAGTTTCCGTTAAGCAAACAATTGAGTAATTAGATAGAGTAATGTTGGCAAAGAAACATTCAGCTTTCGTCCGCAGGCCACGGACATTCTGGTAAAACAAATCGACGTTACTCATCTTTGTATTTAGTGTTAATAATAATAATAATAATAATAATAATAATAATAATAATAATAATAATAATAATAATAATAATAATAATAATAATAATAATAATGTGTTTTATTCCCTTTACAAATACATATAAATAATGCTGGCCTACAAAAGCAGTATCCTGCTTGTGCGTAGGACCAGAAAATCCAGCGAAATACATATCAATACATCATGATAAAAAATCGAACGAGTACAATTTGGCCATTCATACCAACATTAATACAAAACAGAGCCAAAATTCGGCACAAAACAAAATGAACACAACTATCAAAATCATTAAGAGGCAAGTATACAGTGATGGGAGTAAAGCAGTGTTTATGGAGGTAATGAGAGGCACCAATTTTTTATTTCTTTTTTAGTACTTTTATCGAATTTATTTTCATTAAAGGCTCAGTGAGCTCATTAAATAAGGTGGGAATAAAGTGAGCTCTGCATCTCTTTCCGTATTGCGTGTAAATTCTAGGGAATTTAAACCATTTTTGCGCCTTAGGTCCCTAGGCTTGTTCACTGGAACCTTGAACGTTGCATCGTAGAAATAATTTATAAACGTAACATATCTATGAAAATTTTTAAGAATAAAATTTGGAGCTTCTTTGCTTTATCTTCCGTATTTAATGTTCCGTACGGAGTTCCGTAAGTAATGTTTTTCACCATATGTTTTAAAATTCTGTCTATTGCATTTGTCTTGTATGGAGAACAGTGCCCATATAAAGTGATTCCTATCGTACAATTGATTCAGCTAACGACCTGTACACCAGTAGTCTTATCTTTACGGTGCACAAGCTTCTTATTCTGTACAGATATACTGAAACGGCAAGTGGTCTTTTAGTCACAAATTCCACATGTTGATTCCATGATAAATGTTCGTCCACGTATAATCCTAGATATTTTACACAGTTATCGTATGGCAAAGGTTTACAAGTACAATAATTACACGGTGTCGAATGAAGTGAAATTCTAGGTGACATATCAACACGTTTATGGGAATTTCGGAAGCACAGTCACTTAGTTTTGGCGAAATTTACTGAAATGGCATTTGAGTTAAACTAACCTATTAGAAGGGGAACAAGGGGGACAAAGGACAAACATAAATCTCCAAACAACAACTAGGTGACTGGTGAGCGACCGAAAAAATCCGCCTGGTCCGGGTATCGAACCCGGGACCTCTCCATTACAAGTGGAGCGCTCTACCAACTGAGCTAACCAGGGGTTAGACGTCAGTAGAGCAAACGGGTTTTATCAGCCGCCACCAGTCTAACACCAACAGGGGTGAAGCTTGCAAATTTAAGGTTATATTATAATGCAATTAAATGCAAAGGTGCAAGCGAGCTGGACAAGAATGACGAAATTAATCCCTGGAGAAGGGGAACAAGGGGGACAAAGGACAAACATAACTGTTGTTGTTTGGAGATTTATGTTTGTCCTTTGTCCCCCTTGTTCCCCTTCTCCAGGGATTAATTTCGTCATTCTTGTCCAGCTCGCTTGCACCTTTGCATTTAATTGCATTATAATATAACCTATTAGTTCATTTATATCTCTTTAGAAGGCTAAAACAGCATCATCATAGTTTTCATAGGGTAAAACTAGCACCGTATCGTCAGCATACTGAAATAGCTTAGCTTGTAAAGGTAGAATACCCAAATCATTTATGTAAACGTTAAATAAAATTGGTCCCAGAGTGCTATCTTGTGGTACACCACATTCGACTTTAGCTGTACTACTTCTATTATTCATAATTTTAACCATTTGTTGTCTGTCGTTAAAGTAGTTCTGAAAAAAGTTATAAAACTGTCCCTGAAACCCAATCTGTAAAGCTTTTCAAGTAACAGAAAATGATCAATGGTATCAAAAGCCTTCGATAGATCTATAAGAAGTGCCAGGGCAATCTTGTTATTGTCTAGTGCTTGGTTAACACAGCCAGAAAAATCTTCTAAAAGTATATTAGTATTTTCTTGTTGTCGAAAACCCTATTGCGTACTATAAAATAAATTGAATTTATCACAAAAACTGGCCATTGTTAGTTGTACCCACTTTTCGATTATATGAGCTAATACAGGTAGAATGGAAATGGGCCTGTAGCTCTCCGATTCCTGTTTTTTCCCTTTTTATACAGTGGACGTATAATAGATATCTTCAACCCCTTAGGAATTTTTCCGGTATGAAAGGTGTCATTAATTATTTTCATTAAAACGTGTTTTAATTTATCAAAATGATACCGAATATCTCGTACTCTAATATTATCAAATCCTTGTGTTTTAGTTATTGGCATAGCATTTATAATCCTCAAAAGTTCGCTCTCCGTCATCTGAAGTAAGTACGCCGAACTAGAGCATCTGACCTGGGAAGTGACGGGATTGGGACCATTCAGTGAAATGTTATTTTTTATGCTTCCTACGGAGTCAACGAAACACTTATTAAATGATTCCGATAACGTTAAATGCGAATCTAATCCAGGAAAGTTTTTTTAATTGTATCATCCACGCTAATTTTAGACTTTCTACCACTTAATTGGTTTACTAGATTCCATGTCTTTTTTTATATTTCTTCTCGAGGAGGTGAATTGATTTAAATAATGTTTCCCTTTTTCTAAACGTATTTTTGCTGTCACTTTATTGCGCACTGCACGAAATTAATTCTTAGTTCTGTGTTTTCGGGATTTTGCTTACATCTGCTCCAAAGCCTTTCCTTTTGATCACACAATTCTAATATTTCCTCGTTTATCCAAACATTATCAGGTTTTCGTTTCTTCAACTTTATTTTTATAGTACCCTTGGCATATCTTGAAACGTGTCCACTAGTTTGTCATAGGCTACAATATGATCGAACTCGCATAAAGAATTCCAATCGAGCGATTTTATTAAATTATAGATTTTTTTAGTATCTAGTATAACTTTGTACCCATTTTCTAAATCTACATTTTCAGCAGTAATTTCGCCTAATATTGAGAGTACAGTAATGTAATGGTCAGCTACTTTTTGCTTAATGACTCCGGACAGTGTTTTCAAGTTACTAACTCTTATAACTATGTGGTCAATACATGACTTTGTAATTTTATTACCATAATATTCCTCCCTCGTATAATTTTGAATGACATTTTCTAGACCAAATGAAGCGAGGGTATCAAGATAACGCGGTACTCCCTGTTTATTCTCATTCAGAACATCAATATTGAAGTCGCCTGCCAGAACTAGGTATTTGTTGTTATTAAATTTTAGAAGGAATTGTTCAAATTCATCACAGAATATAGGTATATTTGAACTGGGTGGCCTGTATACAGCACACACAACGTAAGAAAAATTCATTTTGTGAACAATAGCAGCACACACTTCTGCTTGTACTAATGAAACATCTATTTTTTCTGATAAGCATTTTTCATTTATGTACATAACTCCGCCACCTTTCCTTTGTTCTCGGCACAAGCAGAAACAATGAAAGCCTGACAAGGAAAATGTAGCGCAACCTGCCTCATCAGCACTGACCTCACTCAAGATAAGTACATCCAAACTTGGTAGTCGCGTAGATAAAATTAACATTAACTGATCTCAATGTCTGTAAATACTCCTAACATTTACATCAATTAAGCTTAGTTTAGTGTCAGCCGTTACTTCGTTCCGCCCTAGAACTTTCCGTATATGCGTCCCACTCACGGAACGATTCAAAAAGCGATTCCATAATTACCTAATTTTGATTAAGTCTCGTTCGCTCTCAATCTGAATCACAGCCGCTTCCTCCTTCTGCCTTACGAATATTTTTCCGTTCTTCATCCAAGTATACATGTACCCGTTTTCCTTCGCACGTGCCTTGGTAGACCACAACAAACTTTCCAGCGCTCTAGTCAAGCTTTCATTTATAAAAATATTCTCATTTCTAAGAGTAGTTCTTTTTCTCACCCACAAGTCCCGTGTACGCCTCTCGGTGAATCTCACCAATATAGGTGTGATTCTTCCTTCTTTAGCTTTTAGCCTGTGGGCAGCCTCGATGTCATTTGAAGTCACTGGTGCTAGGTCCAGCTTCGTTGCCACTGAGTTTATTACGCTTATAACATCTTCATTCGGTCGTTGGACTATACCATGGATTTCAATATTCTGGCGTCTAGAGTACAGCTCTGCATTGTCGATAGCCTTTCTTAGTTCGCCAACCTCTTCATCCCTTTGTGAAATCCTTCCCTCTAGTTCACCAATTTTCCGCTGTAGTTCATTTATTGTTTTGTCTTGGTTATCCAAATGAACGTTCAATTCCTCATACCTTGCTGTCAGATCATTCATGGCTGCCTCGATTCCTGCTATTGTTTTACTCTAATTTTCTATTTTGAGCATCATCGCGTCGGACCTCGCAGTCTGCGCCTCGAGAGACCTCTCAATGCAAGAGATCCTATTAAGGACGGAGGTCAACTTTGCACTGATAGATTCATTTTGTTTGAGTAACCTTTCAAGTTTTTCCTCATTTGGGGTCAGCTCTGACGCCCCTTGAGATACTTCGGGAGTCGCAGACTGTCGTTGGGAATGCAACCTGCAGGTGTTACATTGCCATTCGGAAATTTCTACGTCGTTTGTTGACTTCATTACATTTTTTGTCATTCCAGAACACTTACCCATGTGGTAATAATTTGTGCACTCCGAACACTTAATACATGCAGCATCATGTCCGATTTTTTTCAGGCAACAGAGACAGTCACTTTTTTCAGCCATTTTCGTGAAAGCAAAAAACGAAAAGCAAAAAAAAAAAGAAAAAAAAAGCAGGCCAAATCTGTTTTTTGCCAGACAAGACCAGACAAATATATCGAATATATTTGTCACCGTGGGTAGAAAGCCTACATTTGAGAGAGGTAGCAACTCAAATCATGTATACTCGCAGTCACGTCTAAAAAAAAAGGAAAAACGAATGAAGCTTTTGCGCATTATTCAAGCGCTGCGCAAATTAGTTCTTACAAGATATGGTTGTCGAAGGAAGAAGCAATGCTTTTGGTGTTTGAAACAAATAAGTCTCAATAAAGTGACGTAAATCTAGATTAAGATGTACCTGCATATATTTTAATTCAACGCGCGAAGGGAACATTAGGAACGTTCCTCGAAGAGCCGGTCTTTTTAATGACTGGAAATTCCCGCGAAAATGAGTCGTCCATGCGCATGCGTGAGTTTCCGAGTCGCGAGGAGAATATCGGGTAGAGAGGCTGAGCAAAGGCAGGAGACGCCTGGAAACCATCGACGGTTTCGTATCCTCGTAGCTTGCGCTGAAAACGCAACTCACAAACCTCGTGACACCGACCGAGCTGTTGGAAACACTCTCATATCTAGGCCCACCAATCGCGGGCTGAGGTCCCACCAGTCTTGTACGCGTTGATAGGGTACAATGTGATCGATTACAATTACAATTACTTTTGGTTCAAATGTATTCAATTAGATAATCTTGCTCAGAAGAAAAGTGATTGGTCATTACTTGGAAAAGTAAACTGTTACTTTCCCGAATACTTCAAATGTTCAAAAACAAAATATGTTCCCGCCGTTTGAAAACGGGCCTTTCTTACCCTTAGAAAATAAACGGAACTCCAACCAGTCCCTAAAAACAAGGATCCCGACGTTTCAAAACCGACTTGGTTCTTTTCCAGGGGCGTCCACAATTCTTTGCAGAGCAGCAACTACTTCTCCGGTTGTGAAGATGTTTTCTTTTTCTTCGTTAATAGAGCGTTTGTGTATACTGTTGGCAAAGCACCCAGGGATCTATTGATGTCGCCTGGTGTATTTTGAGTATGCCACGATCCAGTAATAAAACATTCTGCCGGAAGTTATTCTCGACGACAAGGATGCACGTGTTCTCAAAGTAGATTCGATGGTCTTTGATGTCCCAATGTTCCGCAACGGCGCTGCACTCGTGGACGATATTGCGCAAGTCGTTTTTGTGTTGAAGGAGCCTTTTGTGGAAATTCTTTGTTCCGCCGATGTAAGTGGAGGGGCAATAATAGCAAGAAATTATGTACACGACTCCTTGATTCTTTTCCTTAGGGGGCCGATCTTTTGGCCCTGCCATAAGTCGTTGCAGTGTTGACATAAGCATGTGGGCGACATGAATTCCATCTTTTGCTAGCACGCGGGTCAGTGCCCCACTTCTACCCTTTACATGGGGCACGCCGATGCGCGTAGTTATTTGTTGTTGTTGCGCGCGCCGATGAGTTCGACCTTGACTGTGGGTAACTCGATGAATAAGGCTGCTAGTGCAGCTGTTGTTTCTTAGATCTGCAATGACCGTTTTTTCTTCAAGCTTTCTGTCTGTTCCGGATGAGCAGATAGTCCTCGCTCTGGAGAGGAGTGTCGATACTACCGACGCTTTGTGACTCGTCGGATGGTTAGAGTCAAACCGGAGGTAATGTCCTGTCTGCATTATCTTCCGGTATACAAAAAACTCGAGTTCTTCATCCTTTCTCTTTTGACCAGTACATCGAGGAGAGGCAACGGTAAACTGAATGGCGGGCTCGATGGAATTGAGGTGTGCGAGAAAGCGGTTTATTTGTGACTTTTTTTAGGACACAGTAGCAGCCATCGACGTAGCGGAGGAACACTTTAAGGCTTTTAGAGAAGGACTGCAGGGCATGCCATCTTACAAAAAAAAAGGGGGGGGGGGGGCGGGGGGTTAGACCTGTGTTTCACTCGCCGGCAACTGGAACTCGCATTGCAGACGTATTCCCATTGATGCAGTCATTCGTTGAGGGTTTTGCCTCTATACCTCTGCATAAAAACACCGAACATCACAAAAAAAGAAGTTTCTAAAGCTTGCGGAGAAAGTCAAGGCAATATACACCACCGACACCTATAGCTGTGTCATAAACCTTTTGTTCAAACAACCTTCGTCATGCCAGATTGATGTCCTAGCAAAAGGTCATGACTGCAACATGACAACAACAAGGCCACCTCTGCCAAAAATTGTTGCAGCCTTAGAAGATGGAATTTCACACCTAAACCCAAGTGATCCGGAACGAGTCTTACAACAGGTGGATTGCGTACTATCCCAAACTCTGCAAAATCACCAGCAGAACCTACAACGGGAACAGGCAACATGCAGCACTCAAAGAACTTCGGGAAGATACAACGATTGCACTATTACCGGCGGACAAGGGCAACTCGACTGTCGTCCTGGATCGAGAGGCCTACAAAAACAAAGTCCAGGATTGTCTTTACACTTCTGCATATGAGAAACTTTAGAAGGACCCGACACGCCAAATTTAAAACAGAATAAACCAGATCCTGGCCGAAATCTTCAAGAAACGTCCAGGATCGAAGAACCTCTATCTACGGCTTATCTACAGGAACGGGCTTGCGCAAGGTTTCTACGGATTCCCGAAGATTCATAAGCCGAACGTTCCTGTGAGGCCTATGGCAGACTTCTACGACCTCGCCGCTTCGAGAACTCTCCAACTACTAGCTTCGCCCAATTCAGTGCCTTCTCGCTGGACAAACAGAAACCTATGTACGTAAAACCGGCCACTTTATGACCTTGTTTCGCAAATGAAGGTCAACGCCGTAGACACCCTCGTGCCTTTCGACGTGGTCTCTCTTTCCACAAGCGTTCCTGTTCATCAGGCAATCGCCCCGACCAGGGCTGGTTTAAGAAGGACAACAAACTACACGTGAGGACAAAACTAAGTGTGGATGAACTGCGCCGACTCCTCGAATTATGTCTCAGCAGCACGTACTTCAGTTTCAAAGGAGAACACTTTAAGCAGACAAGCGGCACCGCAATGAGCGCATCTATTTCCATCACTATTGCAAGCCTAACCATAGAAGACATCGGACAACGTGCCCTGCAGTCCTTCTCTGCAAGCCCTAAAGTGTTCCTCCGCTACGTCGATGACTGCTTCTGTATCCTAAAGAAGTCACAAATAGACAGCTTTCTCGCCCACCTCAGCTGCATCAAGACCGCCATTCAGTTTATTGTGGAATGCGAGAAAAACAACACACTGCCTTTCCTTTGATGTACTTACTGATCAAGAGAAAAGATGAAGAACTCGAGTTTTCTGTTTACAGAAGCCAACGAACACAGGACGTTACCTCCGGTTTGACTCAAACCATCCGACGAGTCACAAAACAACGGTGGTACCGACACTCCTCTCCAGAGCGAAGGCTATTTGCTCATCCGAGACAGACAGAATACTTGAAGAAAAGTGAAACACGTTTACAATTCGCTATAATGCCGAATTAGAGCGCAGCTCTTGAGGAGGAGGAGTGGAGAATATGCCCCTCCTCCCCCTCCCCTCCTCTTCTCCTGCTCCCCTCACATTTAGTGAAAAATTTTTGCTCACTTTCCCGCTAAATTTAGCGAAAATCTCTCCGCTAAATTTAACGGGGAATATTCCCGCTAAATTTATCAGGAAATTTGCCAACATTTTCCCGATACATTTTTTGCGAAAAACGTTTTTGCTAAATTTAGCGGAGAAATTGAATTGGTGGTGAGGTCAATTTCCCCGCTAAATTTAGCAGAAAAATATTTCTGCTAAATTGAGTGGAAAAGTTTTTCTGCAAGATTTACGTGACGTGAGATTCATTCACGTGACGACAGACGTGACGACATGTGTGAAGTCACGAGGGTAAAATGTTCCCGCAAAATTTGGCGGAAAATTGTCCCGCCACTTATATCGGTGAAACAACGAATTTTCACGAAAGGCTCCTCCAAGATAAAAACGACGTGCGCAAATTCGACCACGATCGCAGCGCTGTTGCGGAATACGCTGACGTCAAAGACCATCGAATCGACTGGAGAACACGTGCATCCTTGCCGTCGAGAGTAACCCCCGGCAGAGAGTTTTTTACTGAAACGTGGCGTGTTCAAAATACACCAGGCAACATCAATAGATCCCTGGGTGTTTTACCAACCGTATACATAAACGCTCGACGCCACATGACGAAGAAAGAGAAAACATCACCACGCCGAAGTTGCTGATGTTCAAAGAATTACAGCCTCCCCTGAAGAGCAACCAGATCTGTTTTGAAACGTTGGGCCCCTAGTTGTTAGGGAATGGTTGGAGTTCCTTATATATTCTAAGTTTTTACCCAACCAGATAGATATCTATCAAATGTTTAGCTTTAAGTCTCTCGTACTTTTGATTATTGAACTAGAATCACCGAATTACAAACTACACATCTACTTAATACACGAATTTTGGTAGACCATCCTCTTGTTGGACGCTTCGTTCGAAGCAACGTTACTAAAACACTCATTTGGGAAACTCACCCTTGAAACCCGGACCTCTCGCGTCCAGCGAGACCAAACTAAATACGATAACAGCGCCACCCTACAGGGACTAGTCGAAACATGAATGTTCATTTATTTTGCTACTGCAAAATGGCACTGCGAGTTGGCGCTACCGGCCCTTGGGCATCTCGACCTGAATCGATACGTGCAGACGTGCAGTTCACAGAGTTGCCGCTGCGGGAGAAATGGCGGCGTTGCGATCGCCTTTAGTTCGGTTCTCCGGTGCGAAGCAGGCTCTATGGCAGTTTCCCAACTGAGTTGTTCAATACTCTGTTTCAAACTTAGTGTGCAACGCTGTCAAAGCTACTGGCGCGAGCGCGTAATTTCATCTATGGTTTTGTTTGCGCGAGAACGCGTGCAAACGATCAACGAAATCAAGCTCCATGCTCGCGCCAGTAGCTTTGACAGCGTTGCACACTAAGTATGAAACAGAGTATGTTATTGTTGGTTTGAAGATTTCTTGCTAGGAAACTTGTAGAACCAAACAGAGCCACTAGGAAGGAAAAAACATAGCAACGGTTACGAGGAATTTTAGTGCTTCCAGAAGTGATAAGATTACTACCGGGATTAAGTCCCGGCAAAAATAATCAAATGATTACAAAATTACTCCAAGAAGTAAGCAATCACAGGTAGTTTGATTACTTGTAACGAGTAGCGTACGTACAAGTCTGGGTACTAAGCTAATCATACCACTTTCGCCGAAGTTCTACCGGATGTGGCGTGTTGCTGAGCACGTTCCAACTACGTTTCGCGAGTTTTACGAGGCTCTGCACGCTCGACTGTTTTTACTACACTCAGTTTCACCTTATCTAATGAACCCTACAGCGGACGCCACGAGCCATCTCGGCCAATCCTAGCACTGGGAGCGTATCACGTGACTGGGCGCCCTTCGCGTCGCTCTGCGCGCTCTTCCAAGGGTCACGTAACACTCACGTGGCGGCGGATTGGCTGGGATGGCCCGTGGCCTCTTTTGCGGTCCGTCGTAGAATGTGAAACGGAGTATATAGTTTCGCGCTGCGTGCTACACCGTGCGCTAGTCAGCATATACGGCCCGCATCCTCGAAAGATAAGCAAAGTATCGCGACAGGAAACCGCCCGCTAACAACTTTGATAGGGAATTAAAAAAAAAAATAGATTTCTCGTTTCACTGCGGGGAATACTACTTATCGCGAAGGAAAAGTTGCTCTCGACGGAAGCAGGAACCAATGCAGAAAGACCCGGAAGAAAAGAAACTTTTTCTCCGCCTAACTCATTATTTGACACGATTCTCTACTTCGACAGGAACGAGGCAATTCAAGAAATAAATAAAAAAAATGAATATGACAAAAACAAGAACAGTCAGAACGATACATAGCGTTGTCCATTCTAATTTCACGAATGCGTGATCATAAAAGAAATTACCTATTTTGAATGATTTCCACCGTTGATTAGAACGTTATCCGAAATGCGCTGACAAGAAAATGGCGGATATTACACATCGTTCCCACGATGTGTTTACTGAACCGACGAACAAGAGCTTTGCGGTCTCCTTCTTCGCTTTGGTTACAATAGAAAACGACGTAACGTAATGAAAAGGGCGAAGACATCCTTCCTTGACTCGTCGTGCTGCTTCGTCCTTTTTGTTACTTTTTTCGTAATATATTCGCGCAGCTTTAGGCAGCGCTCTCACGGCTCGAGGGGGATCGGTGGCCGAGTGGTCTAGCGCACACCAGCTCGGAGCACGTGGAGCGAAAGCTCGCGCTGCAGAACCCAGGGATCCTGGGTTCGAGCCCCACCCCTGCCCGTTTCGATCTGGATGAGCATCGTACCGGCGTGCGGTCGTGTATCACTACTGCGTGATGCACGTTAAAGACCCCAGGCTAGCGGCTGTACCGCACTGGCTAAATTTCTCATCTACAGCTGGGAGACTCGTCGCCCCTGTGAGGCAGACCAAGTTCTAGGCTGTATAAACACACACACAACCCAATTTTTTTTCACGGCTCGAGATATTTGGGAACTTCCTCAGATAATGGCGCTCGCGCACGACGTCAGTTTCGCCCGGCATACTGAACTAGAGTGGCTCTATACTGAACCAGAAGCGTCTCGTTAACGCGATGGAAGCTACGCTGTCACGCGCCAGCGATGGTCGCGTTACCGTAGGAATTATACTGTAGACGCTGTCACGCGCCCAGGGAGGAGAGGGTACGGATGAGGAGGAGCGGCATACCGTCCCCTCGGTACCCTCCCCTCCTCCTCCTCAAGAGCTGTGCTCTAATTCAGCATTACAACTTTTTCCTCGAATAAAACATGCACATCGGAAATTAAAAAAAAAAAAACAAATTCACCACTTGTGGGCAACGTTGAAAAAAATCGTAGCCCGATACCGATTTTTGCGGTCGATTTAAAAAAGCCTAGCCGCTATATGGGACACCCCGTATAACCTGCACCGTCACGCAGTCGGCGCTTCAAAGAATGTCGCTACTTGTGCGAAGATCTTATGTAGGGACTTAGAGGGCGGTGAACAGAAGACAGCTTTGTAACGATAGCACATTGTTGCCTGGTCCTCGCATAAACATAACGTAAGCTGTCTAGAACGCCTGGCGCCTTTTCGTCGTCTACGCTCGGTGGTGCTGGCTACGCTATCAGCCCGCCATCTGGACAAAAGCAGCGGAACTGGTGGAACGTTGGATGCACATTAGCCAGTGTTGGGAAGAGTACATCCAAAAAGTACTTGAGCTAATGTACAAAGTAATGAGAGGTTATGTATACTTCAAGTAAAGGAGTAACTACAGCGGGTGCAACGCACTTCAAATAAATAAATACAGGTACAATTTACATTTAAAGTAAATTACAAGTCTTTTTTAACATATTCTTTTACGATGCCCTTTCATTCCCCTATACAGCGTTTTTTAACTGGTATGCATTGCCCCAAGGGTAATAGGGGGTGCGTGAGTTATTTTTTTTAAATGGCAATCAAGTGGCTTCAGAGTTGACAAAGCATCATTTTGTGAGAAATTTAACAAGATCAAATTTGGGAATGTAGTTTGAAGTCTGGAATTGTACTTTCCTCAGAAAGTAGCAGAAAAAAATACTTGAAGTACAAGTACATACTCAGAGAATCTACATCAAGTAATGTACAAGTAATACGGGATCAAAAATAATTTCCACGGTTCACATACGTTCAAATTAAGTTTCCCTATGTGCCTTGGAGCTATGTTTTTCTCACAATACGGGAAATTTGAAGTTTCCCATGATACGATAACACCGCGCCGGGGTAGCCAAAACGGTGGAACTCCAATTCGCTTGCACGAGCCAAAGCTTTCGATGTTGTACGGAGTGGAGAACGCCACCGTTAGAATTTTGTGTCTGTAAAACCGCACCATAAATTCTTGCTCGTTAAGTCATTACTACAACCGTGATTGATTGATTGATTCACTGATTGAAAATTTGTTCTTACTTTTGAGTCGGTAATGCTACAACCGTTTCAACGCAATCTGCTAGGCGTTTGATATCATCCCTAGTACTCGTAAACAATCATATTCCTACTCGGTGACGCTGCTTTTTTTAACCTTTCTAGGTCACAGCTGATTTTGTGAGGGCTAATCATTCAGACACGCAAGACAGGTGAATGATGATAATGGTGTCTGGAGAAGGGGAACAAGGGGAACAAAAAAACAACACTAATCTCCAAAGATTTGTGTTTGTCCCTTGTCCCAGTGTTATTAATAAATGAATGTGTTATAGTTTGTTTCAATCTTAGAATATTCCACTTTGACTGAATTGGAATTTCTGCCCTTCACTCCTATAGTCTGTTGCAGGTTACGAATATCAGGACAAGTTCTCCCTGAAAGCCCTCCACCCTTTCCACTTTAGCAGAGCGAACTCTGGAGAGGAGGCGAGTGGAAAGAAGGAAACCACTCATCATGGGGAGTAAAAAGTTTTCTGGGAGAATATTGTTTTGGTTTTCTTAGCCTGCAGCAGACTAACAGAAATTGCTAGCTGGGGTCCTCGCTGTCAAAGAGGTGTCTTCTCATGAGGAGCAACACACTATACAATTTTACACCACTAAGGGTGTAAACCAAGGCATAGCCTTGGTTTACACCCTTAGGGGGAATGCCTGCGCTTTCGGCTCTAGTACAATAGACAGCCATACACTCTAAGCTTCGAGGCAAAACCATGGTCCTGGGACATCGCCGCCTGTTTCGATTGGTCAGCGGCGCGGTGCTGAACAATCAGAACGGGCGGCGATGCCCCAGCACAACGGTCCATCTCAGTCCCCCCGTGCAACTTAGGGTTCCAGGCTACCGCAAGAAAGGAAGAAGGATCCGCATGCGAGAAGAAAATACCTCCAGCTTTCTTGCTATGAGCACCTCGCGTCCTCTCTCGCCTGCTCTCCGTAATGCGACGTCGACCAACTTTACCAATAATATGTTTTAAAAACTCCAACAAACGTCTCAGGTGCGTTTTCCTCCGTTTATATATATATATATATATATATATATATATATATATATATATATTGTAAAAAGGAGGTAAATGCTTGAAAACGTATTTATTGGACGGATGTATACAGTAAAACCCGTCTATAACGAACAACAGGAAATGCAACGATCAGTTCGATATAGCAAGTAGTTCGACATAGCAAAAAAACATTTACAACGAACTTCTAAGATGAGTTCGTTGTAAGGCGAGGGCTTCTCTTTGTTTCTCATCTCTTCACTTCCCCCTTTTAACAACGCGCTAAAAAGATTTTTTTTTTTTTTTTGCATGCGTCCAGAGTTTGTTTTTTAAGCTTATCTCCCCTTCTGAATCGCTTCTCTTCGTGGGCAGACGCTTTGGGATAAAAAGTTTTTTTTTTCTGTGCGTGCGTGATACAGTGTATTTTTTTTTTTAGCTTTCTCCCCTTCTGAATCGCTTCTCTTTGTCAATTTTGTTCGCGACTTGAGCTTCTGGAATTTTCTTTCTTTCCTACTTCCTTTTCGGGGGAAGGGACAGGCTAGAAGACGATTGTTGGCGCGTTTATGGAAGCCTCCCCGGGGGAAAAAAGTTCAATATAGCCAATTTGCTGTCCGTTAAAAAAACATACTTTTTACATGCATTTTTATTTAAATGTTCCGTGAGTTCAATATCGACAATAATTCGCTGTACGTGGGTTCGTTCGAAACGGGTTTCACTGTATAGAGACGTCTACTAATTGTTCCTATGCCAGACGAATTTTTGTTTCCTTGAGTACTATGGATTTACTTTGCAACCTCTTTAATATCTTTCCACCACAATGAAGAAACGTTTTATTCCCAGGGAGTGTAATAGCGCAGGACTCACCATCACGCATCTAAATTAAAACTTTACCATTACCATGAATAACTTTCGTTACTCAATACCTATTCCTGCATTAACACCCCTGTAAATATACCTTTTTCCCGCATATATGGCGGTCGCATTGTTGATATCCATGCGGCGACTTTCAGAATATGACGACATTGAAATGAGGCCCACAGACTGGACATGAGCACTGCGTGAGCACTCGTTTTGGGCTCGTGACAATCGACGCCTCGGCAGACATTCGGGTTGTGGCTCGCGTTCAGTCCCTGCAATGACAAAAATATACCCGCTGCACAAATCCCAGAAGCACGCGCTTTCCACGCGACGCGTTATGGAAGTCCTCGGTACTAGAGTGAACTAGAGGCACTAAATTAGCTGCTCTAGTGTATCGGCACCCCGTTCCCGACATTGTTGTGGGCGTCGCCATTTTGGTGCTTGTGTAGAGCAGACGCAACTGTCGATCGATGATTCAAAAGTGCGACTTCCTCAGCATTAGATATGCTGTTAGGAAGATCATGTAATATTGCCTTGCTCTGTCGCGAACTGTTTAAACATTTGCGGAGGATGGAAGAGCGTTTCCTGTGATTTCAGATAAAGCTTCAGATAACTGGCAGCCATGATTTTAAGTCACAATATGGGCAAGTGTCGTAACTCTGAAGCGTAGCTTATTTAGAGGCACTAGAGAAGATGATGGCGGCACAGCGCATGCAGCAGTAAGCTAGATTTCATACGCCAAGCTCTTCCCAGAAGTGGCGCGAGGCACGTGTCTCGAGAATTTCCAGAACAATGAATGGCGCCACTTTTCCCGGAATAGAGGGGCTTTAGTTCTACAGCGAAGCTGTTTATGGCTGAAGTTCCGTGGATTTTGTGTGTGCGTGACGAAAAACACTACGCTCTCACCTCACCCAACCGCCGCACCACGAACACGCGCGCCGCACGTGCCGGCGTGTGCAGCCTGTTCGAAAGCAAAACTCTAAAACAAATGGCAGCTTGCACGCGCGTTCGTCAACGCTTTATTTTGGTTATTTACTTCGAATCTTTTATAAGGGGAAGGCGTGCGCGTGCGGCGCGTGGAGCACCATTCCATGCATTCTCCTTGATGCTTGGATTGCCGTTTTCTATTTTCAATTTCCCTTCTCTCGTCGTACTGGGGGGGGGGGGGGGGGGGGGGCGTATAGTCCGGACTCCCGAAGAGCAACGCGCCTACGAAGAGCTATACGACAAGAACAACAACGAGAATGACAGCGGTGGCGGCGGGGGCATGTGTGTGTATGCGTGCCTTTCGTCACGATGACCACTAATCAAGGCAATAAATGTGTTCGTACTTTTGTTCAAAATTCTGTGTCACGTCTGTGTCGTGTGCTAAACAGCTTTGCTGGTCCATCCACTTCCACAGAGTGGAATGGCTCTCATTTTTTTACACCTGCAGCAGCGCCATAAACGTGCGTGCGGGCACGTGTGTCGTTACCGCACCCCAAAGTCCATTTGGTAAAACTAGGTAAAACTACGGGTCGTTTACTCATTCTGTGGAAATGTTTGCTGGATCAGCGCGTGTTATCTTGGGTAGGCAGGACGGAAGCTCGCATAATAGAGCTTTGAGTTCACGAGATCGCGCGCTATTGCTCTTGCCACTTCTTTTTCGTCCTCACTCTTTTATCCTGAGAATAGTGCATTTTCAAGCTTTTACGAACTCAGATATAAATTTGGCGTGACCAGAATGTTAAAAAAATAGGCCGATTTTTTTTCTTTGATTTGCCATTTGTGCGTCGTTAACTTATTTTCATCAATGGGGTTTAAACAGCCTCGACTGCTTCGTCCAGCGAGCAGAAATGAAATCGTGGAAGTAAAGTGGGCCAAAATTTTTCGTGCGTTTCACCATTTCTGTTAGCAGAAGCCTTCGATTCGTATGCCAAGAGAAATCGTAGACCTGTTCATGGATTTTGTCTTCCGAACAGCATCTTTTATTTTTATTATTATTGGCAATTGAGCTTTCCAGCTGTATAGCCCATGTCCAACTATCCGGTTTTATTGCTTTAAGCCTATTTTTATTAAGCCGATGTCCTACTTTTCGGCTTAATATAACCCTTTCGAAACTCACGTGCCGATTATTAGAAGGTCGGCACCGCTGTACAATGGTGGAAGTATGAGGTAAGGCTAGTAAGGCTCTTATATTGCTAGTATTTCACAAGGTTAGATGTACTCACGCGTCGCAGACCCGACTTCGTACCGCTGTTTTACGACGATGAAAGCTGCCCATAGCATCTTGGAGGCAACGCCACACAGTCGTCGTAAACAAACTAGTCCGTTTCCTTTTTGTATTTCCAAACACACGCACACACACACACACACGTACGCACATACGTGTGTGTGTGTGTGTGTGTGTGTGTGCGTGTGCGCGCGCACACACGCACGCACACACGCGCGTGCGCGCGCACACACACACACACGCGCAGAGGGTACGTCGTAAGGATGGAGAAATTGCGAAAAAAAGAACGTAATTGTTTTTTCCGCGAGTAAACAAACAAGAAGTAGAGGAGGGTTTAGGAAAGGGTCCGCATAACCCTGAGGGCGCCACCATTCTTATATCATCTTCCTGTCATGTTCCATATGAGACGATTTAACCGAGTGATCCATTTCTCGCCATTTTCAAATTGCGAATAGATGGTGCTTTGCAGCAGCCCAAGGCAACAGGAAAAATATTAAGAAACTTGGGAATAATTTTCTATTACTTCGTGGATAGTCAATATTATTCCTAATAGACCATGATGGCCTTGAAAAAAGTTGGTTTGGATTATTTTAGTATTTCCACAATGATAATGAAAGGTGCGAACTCAGATTCCACTTATAAGTGTCATTCGACAATTTTTTTGTTGAAACAATATTTATTGCCTATTGAACAAATATGTACAGCTTTGCATTCAACAAACACAGATCTCTGTTTACACACGCAATAACGCTTTGTACAAATATGTAAAGCTCAGCATTCAACAAACACAGATCATATACTGTAAACGACTTATCTTTCGCGGGCTTAATATTTTGCGATTTAGGTCAAAGCTAATGCTTTGGAGTAAAGGTCTGTTCACACGATGCATCTTTTAGGCGCGCAACAGTTTCGCGACACTCAAGTTTAGCGAAATGTGCTCGTTCACACGTACCGCTTCACGTGCAACAACGATGACGTTTAGACTCGCGAAAATAGTTTGGGTGCTGACCATAAAGTGGCGCTTCAGTTGAAAGCCAACATCATCATCATCACCATTAGCCATTCAGCGTCGTGTTCTCCATCTCCCACTACATTCGAAGAGTCAAAACGCAGGCGAGCTGGTGAAGAATCATAATTAAGAAATAAAACCTTAAGACAAGGAAACAAAAAGGGACATATACACCACCGTCTTAAAACCAGCACAGCATACAGCTGTCATTTATTTCCATTTACTTAATTTACTCTTAAATTGTCATTTACTAGTTGTTGAATTGTCATTTACTGCCATTTACTTTGTTTACTGTTGAATATGTATAATTTGGATGGAGGTTGACAAAGAAGAAGGCTGTTGTTGAAGTAAATGAGAGCTGTACGCTGTGCTGGTTTTGAGACGGTACTGTGCACGTCCCTTTTTGTTTCCTTGTCTCAAGGTTTTATTTCTTAATTATGACTAAAAATAGACGCGAATTATCATCATCACCAATTACGTCTTCGTCCATCGCTGGATTTCTTTCCGATATGCTACTCACTTTTCCTTCAGTGGTGCTTGAAGTGCTTGCGGAAGCGCCGGCAGTATCCATCGTTCGTGGTTTCGGTTTTTTGGATTTGGCTCGGCTACAACACCGGCAGTGAAGTGGTCTTCTCAAACAGCTCGCTCCCCCCTCAAAGGCCACCTGAGAGCGTTTCTGAGCGGCCATTGGCGGCGCCGTCAGAGTGATTGACAGGACTCGGCAAAGTTTCAGCAAAAGCTCGCTCCAGAAGCGAGGTGTGCGCGCAACTTTTTTTAGATGCGCGCGTCCTTTTCGGACTCGTTCAGACGGCGCAACCATTTCGCGAAACTACGTTTCGCGACACTAGATGCGCGAGAAAAATGCATCGTGTGAACGGGCCTTAATTGGCGGGCTCTAATTTTCGCGGCGCTGTCGGATCTCAATATAGATTCCAATGTGTTTACATTTTACCGGAATTGTTCGCGGGACCTATTTTTCGCGAATTGTAGGCGATTCCAGAGATTTGCGAAAATTAGGTCCTGCGAAAATTAAGTCGTTTACAGTATATGTTTTACACACATATTTTGAATAAGGTCACCATGAGAAACGCGACGCCGAAGTTGTTTACTTACGTGATTTGATATGGAGGGAACCGAAAGAATGAAAGGTTTTCGCCCTGCAAGGTCCG
This sequence comes from Ixodes scapularis, assembly GCF_016920785.2. Classification (NCBI taxonomy): domain Eukaryota; kingdom Metazoa; phylum Arthropoda; class Arachnida; order Ixodida; family Ixodidae; genus Ixodes; species Ixodes scapularis. Next base: position 142,727,481 of record NW_024609857.1, on the reverse strand, counting down.
GTTCTTAAAGTGGAGAACGGAGCACACTGTCCCTACTGCCATCTTCACTGACTGTTTTCAGCGGCGAACGCGTCATACTTGGTGCACTACAAAAAGACACTGTAGCGTGCCATCCGTAGAGTAAGATGCCGGCATCAACATGCGGTGACAGGTCGCGCAATGGTGGCCGCTGATAGTCGTCGCTCTTGGCCTAGCCCGGCGCCCGCGTGATCGCCCGCCCGCGTTTGGCACCGTCGGTGACGCATATTGGTCACGTGTTCTGGCGGGAAGAGAAAATGAGAGAGGAGGGGAGGGAAATAGAAAGAGGGACACACCCAAATTATCCCGCGCCACCAGGGGAGGAATTGGCGCAGCCATCGCTCCGTCTAACGCAAATGAGCGGAGTGTCCTGTCTCTCCCAGTTTCGGCAGCCGGTTCTGGCGTGGAAGACGCAGACTGTCCCCCTCATAAGAGACGACGACTACACTCCGAGAATGCTGGCGAACACCATGAAAATGTCGTTTTGACGATCTTAGCTAGGGATATTTTTCTCGCACGAGAATTCCTCAAGAAACGCGAACTAAATACAGCTGCAGTTGCACGCAAACCAGAAATACAGACGCAATGAAGCATGCACAAAGACTGGAATCGCCACTCCGATGATTGCTCCCTTTATATATATATTCTACGGCTGAAAGATGCTCATTGGATGATGACCGACTCCTCAATTACAAAGGATACTATTCCATTGTTTTTTTCTCGTCAATATTTCACATAAATCGTAATGTCTAGAGCTTCAAGGAGTGTATCACTAACTTAAAGAAAAAAAGGAAGAAAAAAAAAAAAACATTGATATAGACGTTGTTGTAGGCGTTCCTCCGCGACTGCCACGCCGAGGAAAGAAGTTCGAACCCTACTCGACAGGAACCTTTTTCGTGTAAATATGTGCTCTTCCGGAAAGCTTCAGCCCATTCTCGACTCTCTTCGAGTGTTCTGGTTTGGACCCTTTCGGAAAACACTGCGTGTACAAGAGCAGCGGTAACGCGCTGCTTCTAGACAGTCGCCCTAGGTACCATGAAATGACTTTTTTCCTTTGCCAGATAACTTTTACATTAAACCTTCACCGTTCACTGAATGCCGAACAGGCATCCGTTTTCATCTCGGCTTATTAACTTCTACACAAAAAAAAAAAACAAACAACAAAACAATTAATGAAATATCGAATTTTTCTTTCTCTCGAACTGACCGCAAAACAAGCTGCGGCATAATTTTGACGGTCGTGACGTACTCTGGCACAGGAACCGGAAGTTCTCTCGGAAGTACGAGAATGGCGGCGGCGAGTTGGGGGTGTGCCGGTAGGCTTTACTGCGCTGATGGCGCTGATGTCACCGTCGTATTTTCTGAATCGGAGCCTCTCATCTCCGAGGATAGCCAAGGATTCATTGCAGCTGAGCGAAATTCAATTAGATATGTTGCGGGTGTGGGTGACGCGGTCCCGTTGCGACGTTGGTCGAAACGGGGAAGTCTGTGGGTGCGATGCTCCTCGGCATGATTCGCGACTTCAAAGCGGCGTGCTCTATCTTGGTGAAGTTAAGCGGCACTTGAAGGCATATGCTGCAGAGCGAGTCAACGGAGCGAGCGCGGGCGGCCAAATCACAGCGCACTCGGCTATCGCGCCGCGATCGTTGATTCAGAGCTCTGCCTACCCCTATGATATGTGCGCGGGTGTTCATAAACGGCTCCTCTCGACTGCACGCGGGTCAAATGAACCAAAATGAAGAGCTAACAGCGCGATAGGAATCGGTAGCCACGGTAGTACTCACCCGGGGAACGACGCGCGAAGCGGCGTGTTGTCCGTCGGCACTCCCGTCGAAAAAGGCGAAATAGACACAAATACTATATATATATACAAGAAATATCGCGCGCAGAAGAGAACAGAAACACTTAGAAGCAATAAAAAATACGCTGGTATAGATAAAATAGGTAATGGAATCGAAAAACAGAGGATTAAGAGGAGGCAAGCGACCAGACAATGCGATCTCAAGGCAGAGCGGCCAGGCGAGGGACAGTCTCCCCCATAATTCCTCGCGCGCGGGCCGGGGCGCTTGGGAAAACTGCAAATCATCTATTATGCTACAAAATGTGGATCTGGATATTATTTAACAAAACTTTTAAGAAACATTCTTTGGATATTTTTTGTTTATGATCGCGGTGCTGGTGAGGTAGGTTCTCACCCAATAGGCGACGTGGATTTGGCTGACGTGCTGCGGCTCCGCGGATGCATCGCTGTGAAAAGGCAGAGAGCTTTCGAAAGAAAGAAGGTCCAAAGGAGTCCGGTTTTCTTGTAAACGTTCTATATCGAAGAAGTTTTTTAGCTCTATATTTTTGTGTTTTTTCGTTTCTTTTCACACCTTTTACGACGTGCGGTTGGTGAAATTCGATTTCAAAATCGTTTCATGGTCCCTTTAAGTTTGTTGGCACAGTTCGCCTCATTAAATCGTTAAGTTTTCCTTTCATCTGTTTGTTTTTATGCATGACACTATTATTCTGGGAATTTTAGCGAGAGCTCAGCAGTTATGCGCACCCTAGCCTATAAATAGGGTGACCAGACGTCCCGTTTTGGCCATGACAGTCCCGCTTTTTAGGTCCGCTTTCGGCGTCCCGTCTTTTTGTCCCAATAAAGAACCATGTCCCGTTTTCGCAGGAGTGCATAGCTTGGAAATTGCCACCAAGCGAGTTAAAGCAAACCGGAACTATGCATTCTTGTGGCAAGTATATTTTACAAAAATAACCGTAGGTACTTTAAAATATGAGTTAAGCTATACGCAGGAGCTCCTGCACCTCGACCGGAAATGGTTACAACGCGTTTCAGTTTGCAATAAAGAAAAAAAAAAAAGCGTAGCTTAGGAAAGGTACCTGCTGCATACGCAGCGGACCCAGTTTCGATCCACAGAGAATACTTACTTTTTTTTCTCATACTTTTTTTTTTTTGTGTAGCAGTTGGCAATATTTAAAGTTCTTTTTTACAATCAACACTGAAAAAATAAATAAAAGACCAATGGTGTAGACGAAACTTTCGTAAAACTAAATGGTATTGGACTCTCTTTCCGGACGCTTGGGCTAGCTTGGGTTGCCGGCTGGACGCAGCGAAGCGGCGTGTACGGTGGGGCCAAGTGGGTTAACAGTTTTGTAATGAGCAGCCGCATACTGTCGCCGAGAAGTGGTGCAACGTAGGCGAGGGATATTTACCAAGAGAATAACATTTAGTGCAATATGGTGACGTTTTGGAATAACAGCAGTTATTTTACAAAAATATTTCTCTCCCAATCTCAATCTTTAATATATCCCCCCCCCCTCCCCCTCCCCCGTCTTCCGCTGGGATGTCCCGTTTTCTACCTTGAGGAGTATGGTCACCCTAACTATATATGACGTTTAGTTTCGATGCATATGATTTAAGAGTTTGGAAAATACAAGCTGTTTTAGCAGGATGGCAGCTGGATACCAAACGTACAGTAATTTTTGCGCGTTAAGCTCGCACAGGAAGTGAAATGGCATTTAAATCTATAAAGTCGTATTATCTTTTTTTAAATGTTATATTTGCAGCGACAAGGCACTCTAGCAGATTTGTTTCCACTCCTAACTTGGAAACATGCCCCTTTCCATTCGCAGATGTTTGACAAACCCCGGTCAATGAACTGCGGGACGAATGAACGAACTCGTTTTGAATTTTCAGGTTTGATAGTCAACACGATCGTAAAACTCCCACCGTTAAGTATACATTAAAAAAAGTTTTGCTTGACAGAAGACTAGAATTGACATAGGAAGTGTCTCTTGGTGGTGCAATGTTTTATGACAGAAACGTAGACAAAGTCATTCTTTATCTATCTATACATAAATATAAAAAAATGACAAGTCTGAAAAAAAAATAATAAGGCTGTCTCATTTGCATTTTTTCAGAGATTTCCCCAAGGCATGGTGGCACATTGATACTGTAGACCCATGTTGTTGTAAAAAAAACTATCTCCAAACTCCGGTCTAAAAAGATGCTTTTCGTGTAAGGCTCGTTAAATTATGAGGCGCTGGAGAAATGCAGCTTTCTGCGTTAAGTCCTTATTTCGAACTCATGAGCACAAAAAATAAGCAAATGAATGAATGTAAAAAGGTCAATGACTCGCAAATACAAACTCTGCAAAGCTTGCCGTTTGCGCTCTTTAATTAATTTCAAGAGTGCCCCAAAGACATTTTTTAAACTCAAATTCGACCACACATTCGTGCCTGAATTTAGATGAAAACACCCATTGATATTTCTGGTTTTATACCTTGTAAATATTTGTAATCAGCAATTATAAAACATAAAACATATACTTCGCACAATATTTGTTTCCCAATCGAAATTACTTAGAAGAAGTCGGGAAACACTGTCAGTAATTCCAGCTTCGTTGAAGTTTGCTAAAAGGTCGAAAGTTCGCCGAATCAGTCGAACTTCAGATTCGACGAAAGCTCACCACATCCCTAGCTTTGAAATCAAATTTGGGTGTTTTACGTGCCAAACCAACGACGGGCATCTGGATCCCTAGTCCTGATATTGCACGTCAATACAGGTAAGAGAGAGCTGCCGAAATAGTAGGATCCGGAATGCTGCCACGGCTTGCAACATCCACCGGATGCTCTTCACCACCCGACATTAACCGTAGCTATAGGCACGTGAACTCCCTTCCGTTCGCGGTCTGTCGTAAACAGGATGTAGTATTTTTCCAGAAGAGCTCTAAATATTAAATATGGGTAACTGCACTGTCTCTACGCATTAAAAAGCACCTGGTGATTCTTTTTGGTATGTAGAGGTCTTTAGGTTTCGTACAATTCACTACGTCGCATTTGTTCTAATCATTAAACGTGTGCTTTGACACGTCCCCACGGTTCAGGTGAGTTTTTGTTCAAGTTTTTAAATTTAACCTTGTGTCATGACCGTAATTAAATATTAAATATGTAAAAAGAGTTCGTCGCCTTCAATTGGCCGCAGAAAAAAATATCTTGAGACATTTTACGTTTAATGACGTGTTTTTAGTGCTCATGCCGCCAGTCAAAACTCAGAAGGATCCAGTGCACTAGAGTAAAATAACTAAAAGAACGAAACAATTAGTTCAAACACAAATACTCCACTGGGGTGTAACGGCTAATTCAGTAATAATTTTCTACTCGCCACCAACCTTTAGTCATTATACACGGTTCAAAAAGTACAGTTTAGTATACCTTGTACCCAGGGATGGGGGTAGTATTTCAAATACAAGTATTTGAAATACGTGTTTCAAATACTTTGTGTATTTTGCATTTGTATTTAATTGCAAATCGGGCAATGTATTTGACGTATGTATTTAAATATTAAAACGTGGGTATTTCAAATACAATTGTAATTAAATACAATTTTGTGGGCGAAAATACATCTTGTTTTTTTATGCAGGTGGGTTGTAAGATATAGTCTCCATCCTTTATTCGGCCATGGGGCTTTATTGTTTTTCTCCCCGGCTTTATTTTAAAGGCACTGTCCAGAGCAGGAAGAAAACTACGTTCTGCACCGAATGCAGTGTCTCTCAATCAAGCACAAGCGTTTAGTGACTTTGTGATTACGATGCTAGTCCAGGGCAAGAATAGTGACGAAATCAACGTTCACAGGCAGACTGGCTAAATAAGTGCCTGTAACAACATGTGATGCATTCCAGCCTGATTTCCATCCATATTTTTGCCTGGAACATTCTAAATGCGCGGGTCGTCCAGATTTTCGTAACTGGTCCGAGTTGCAACAATAAAAAATTCTCTAGATAGTGCTGCGCGTCATGGTCGTCTCGGTTCTTTGTTGGTCTATACCAAAATGTAATCGACAAAAAAAGCTGCTTGAAGCTCAGTACTTTTTTCACCTATTACGTCTAAACTGATTACATTTTTTTTGTGATTATATTTCTATTGCGTTACTTTTTTGTGATTATATTTCTATTGCGTCACTAACTCCCGAGTGTGCGATGCCAAATTAAAATGAGATACCCAGAAACCCGTTGCAGGTGCCCTGAAGTCGCTGATGCAAATTTTGAGGAATGTATTTGAAAAAGTATTTGGAGGAGACCAAATACATTTGGTTGTATTTGTATCTTGTAGTTAAATGCTTTTTTGGAAATGTAATTAGATTTGTAATTAAATACAATTTTGACGAAGTATTTTGTATTTGTATTTCGATACATATTTGCATTTATTTTTGCCCATCCCTGCTTGTACCCAGATGTAACAAAAAAGAAGAAGAGAGCAAGCAGTCAAGACGATACTAGCCATTTTACAAACATATGCGGAGGGCAAGTTCGTCTGTTTCTTGCGCAGGGGGTAGCGGTGACGTCAGAACGCCGAGCCCTGATTGGCTGATCGCTACCCCCTATCTGAGCGTCGTCTGCTCCTCTGCAACGTCGTCTGCTCGCAACGTCGTCTGCGTCAGTCTCACCTTTCCTGCGACTTTCGGAAGTGCAGAGGCCAGATTCACGAAACGATCTTACGCCAAAAATGTGCGTAAGACAGAACTTAAGAACAAATTCGTATTCACGAAACGAAATTTTCGTAAGTTTTGCGCAGGTTACGACGAAACCCTACGACAGCTCCGAAGCTGTCTTACGCACTTACGATCAAATCAGCATGGCCGACAGCGTCGCGGTCGCGACGACCCACGGACGTTTATTTTTCTACGTGCGCTTTTCACGCGTCCCGACTTCAAGCAGCAAGAAAAAAGTAAAAAATACTTGAAACAGACCACGACGAACAAGAACGCTGGATCCACAAACACCTGGGAAAAGCTCCAACAGCCACGATACCACCGAACGCGACCAAGCGAGCTGCGCAGTTAGGCCTAGCAGGCACTCCGCGACTCGGCGACCGTCTGCCCACGACCGGCTGGCGTGCTGAATGAAATATGCCCGCGCGACCCATGTGAACCCTTCCCGTATTATACTTTGATCGCTGACCTCAATTTTAGATTAAGGGGTCAATTTCTTCCTCTTGTTATCTCCTTGTTTCCCGAGGCAACGGTGACTCTCGCCGATGAAAAAGCGGTGAATCTCCGACAGACGCAGGAAAGGTAAAGCAGCCATCGCTTTGACTAGCAGATGTAAAGCAGACGACGTTAACTGCGCCAACCCACCGGCGCCGTTAAAGAATGAGGGGTCTCGCCGCACACAAAAGAAGTGAAAAATTATTTGGGAGGGAACTTGCGGACACTAACACGCTCACTTTTGGTTCTTCGCAAACAAACCTCGGCGCCTCGGGACATCTCGCCTGTGAGTCCTTTGACTTCCCTCCTTGATGCGCGTCTGCTAGTTGTTAGACAAAAACAACGTACCGCTCGAGTTATTTCGTCTGCCCTCTCTGAAAGGCGAAGTCGAGCTCGCTCGTAAAGTCCTGCACTTCCGAAAGTCGCAGGAAAGGTAAGACAGGCGCAGACGATGTTGCGAGCAGACGACGTTGCAAAGGAGGAGACGACGCTGAGATAGGGGGTCACGATCAGCCAATCAGGGCTCGGCGTTTTGACGTCACCGCTACTTCCTTTCTCATGCGCAGAAGACAAAAATGAGCCCACTTGCGAGGCGTATTGTTCTGGTTCGATTCTTTTTCAAGTTCCAAGGGCTCATTACCGGGCTGTTACAAACACTGTTTTCATCTTGCCAATTAACCCGCCTTCTGTCCCCTGCTACTCTTAGCTCGTACGGAAACACGTGTATTTAGTCCTTGCTGATGCAACAATACTTTTCACTATACTCCGTTCAAACCTAAGCTGCCAGTGCGGCAGAAGCTATACGCGCTCGTGGGACCAGGCATGCGATGATTTCTCGTCATGTGATCACTCTCCTGCTCTCCTACGCGGACAGGTGATGCCAGAGAGGCGGTTGATTAGGCCGGCGTGTTTGCTTAACTATCTACCAGCAAAAAGTTCAGCTACTTTCGAATGTACTTGAGCGGAGAAGCGGAAGCTGGATTAACAGGGAGAGAGACTAGCTACGCGGATGCAATAGAGATCCTCAATCGCTCTTTTGGAGACGAGAAACGATTGGAGCAGGACCATTTCTCCAGACTGAGGCTGATTTCGCTCGTTAAGTCAGCCAACGATACCTCGGGTCTACGAACGATGTTCGAGAAGAGGCAAATGAAGATACGAGGTCTCCATATATTGGGCGTAAGGAAGTCAAGTTTTTCATCGGTGCTCTGCGATATTTTGATGCGAACTCTTCTAAGCGATATCGTCGTAAACTACCTCAGAACTGCTCATTGGTCTGCGGCGACTGCCATGCCTGGCGCCAGCTGTCAGCCTGACCGCACGCAGGGTGCAAGTCTCCGAACGAATGTTCGGAGAGAGGAGACAACTTTTCTCAAAAGTTTCTTCGAATTTTGCATCGATTTAAGATGAGCCGCTTCGCCGTAACCTCAGATATCCGGAAGACATCACTTCAAATATCTGTAACAAAAAAAGCTAGGTGCACCCCATTTTCTCGTGTTTTAAAAACTACCGCCTTCGACTTTTAAGGATGAAGAGGTACAGACGAGGAGAATGACGAGGGATCCTTTTGGTGATACCTGTAGTCCATTTCTTACAGCTACGGTCCTCCAAGACCTAGAAAATCTGCCCACAAAAAAAGAAGGAAGGTGCCGACTTATTTCGTAACTCCTTCTATGTGGGCGACTTCGTTACTAACATATACACCGAGGAGGAAGCCATCAAGTTATACCATGACGCCAAGTTTATTATGCAGGACGCAGGAATGATTCTCCGAAAGTGGACGACGAATTCACAAGCACTGAGCAATATGCTACCTCTAGTGGAGATAAATAAAAAAAAAAAAAAACTCCAAGCCTATCTTTGAACAAAAAACAATGAAGGTGCTGGGAATTTACCGGGATCCGGAGAAGCTTGTCTTGAAGTTTCCGTTGCCAACCCTGCTAAAATCTCTACAATTGAATGATGGTACTAAACGATTTGTTTTACAAGCGGCATCTAGGATTTTCGATCACCTGAGAGTCTTGTCGCCCTTTTCGGAAGCTGTGGGCGAGATGAATCACGTGGGACTGTGCTCTACCCGAGAATCGAGAATGGTGTCGTAGCCTGCCAAAAATGGATGCACAAGTCATCCCCAAATTCATGTTCGAGGGAGGACAACGAAAGGACACACGGATTCATATTTTCTGTGACGCGAGCCCAAGTTCCTATGGAGCTGCAGCATACGTAACAAAGAAGTCATCGCCCCCTGAACGACCTACGCTTTTATTCGGCAAAAGCTCGGGTTGCGCCAATCAAGAAGCAGATGCTTCCTTGCCTGGAACTTATGGAACTATTTGCGTCGATAGTGCACTGATATTTTGAAAACACCATCCCAGACATTCCGTACAAATATTCACTGTGGGAGGATTCTCTCAACACACTGGCAAGGATCAAGAGCAACCTCAGGAAGTGGAAGACCTTCGTGATCAACCCAGTTACGGAAATACAAAGGGACACTGATCCTCCTGGTTGGAGGTACTGTCCGGCGAGTGACAACTCAGCGGATTTGCCTAACCGTGGTATCGCAGGGTCCCGACTAGTGCCGAGTGATTTATGGTGATCAGGACCAGAGTGACTGACTCAAGACGAAAATGAATGACCTGATATCAGGTTGAGTAAAAAAAAGAAGAGGCAGACTTGTTGAAAGAAGAGAAAAAGAGCAGTTCATATGATATTGCAAGCAACACCACCGCCTGAACCGCTGTTTGATCTGACAAGGTACCGCGAAATCCATCGGGCTTTAAGAGTAATGGCGTCGTGTCTTAGGTTTCTGAAGAGCTGTCTAATTGGCAAACCGTAAAGTGGACCACTGAGTGCCGAAGGGATAGCTGGGGCCGAACTATACGGGATCAACAACGTTCAGGACAGTACTTACTCAGAGGAGATAAAATGTCTTTAGGAGGAGGACATTTTCCACAAGCAATCGTCTCTAGCAGGGATGAGTCCATTCTTGTATAGAGACGATGTCCTCCGGGTTGGAGGCCGGCTTCAGATGCTGCTAGCACTGGACAGCGTGAAACATCCAATCGTAATGCCAAGTGACCAGTACCTCACAACCGTGGTTGTACAGAACGCACAATTCCAGGTTCTGTACGGAGGAGCACGAGACACGTCGGTGCCATTCCGAGAACGATTTTGGATTATAGGAGGGAGAAGATTGATAAAAGTAGTGATATTCAGCTGTTGTTTATGCAAGAGGTTCCACCTCACTGGTGACACAGCTCCAACGGTTCCACTTCCCCTTGACCGAGTGATGCAAGACACGACTTTTGATGTTGTAAGCGTAGAGCTTGCAGGTACTTGTACGGGGGGGGGGGGGGGGGGGTTGCAGAAAGCGGTAGTGTGAAGATGTCGCACTTTTCACTTGTGCAGTATCTCGCACCGTTCGTCTTGAACTTGTCTCTGCAATGTTTACAAAAGCTTTTCTTCTGGCCTTTTTGCGTTTCACGACACGGAGAGGGTCGGCAACAACGATCTATTGTGACAATGCACTAACATTCAAGAAGGCATCGAACAACCTACATGCGTTGTTTAGAGCGATGCAAGAAGATTTTGCGCCTCATCTTGCCAACAACCGAATAGCATGAAAGTTTACTGTTCACAGTGCCCTAAGGTGGGGAGGCTCGTGGGAGAGGCTCTTACGAACGGTAAAGGCCTACCTACGGAAAGTGCTGGGGAGGGCATGTCTAACCTTTGAATTATCCACTGTTTTGACCGAGGTTGAAAGGGTAGTCAACTGCCGACCTCTCACAAGGGACAGCACGGACGCCACGGAGCCCAAGCCGATAACCCCAAGAAATATCTTGCTTGGGAAAAGATTGATCTGCTTGCCCGACCCACGCCGAAAGTTTTATCGTTTAAGTTTATTTCAGATAATATTTTTTCACAACCCAATCTTTAAGACTGAACTCTTACTGGGGCCATCCTACATATCATCACGCAATGATTACATACATAAAGATGAAATTCCACAGTGCCGCACTAATACCTACTACAGATCATCCATACCTCGTACGTCTGCTGAGTGGAATCACCTTTACACATCCATCGCCAAAATTTTTAATCCTGTTGATTTTAAAAATGCTGTATTCATACTACAGAACATGATTCGTGATTTGAGTGTTCTATTAACTCGTACTTTATAATCCCACACTCTCTGTAATGCATTCCGGCCCTGAGGGTACCAATAAATGAAATTAAATGAAATTACGAAGTCGGAGCACCAATCCAAAAGAACAGAGCTGCTTAAAAGGAACCAAGTATCGGGGACGCTTAACGGAAAATTTTTGGAAACGCTGGCAGCATGAATACCTGGTGCAACTTCGATCGGCGCACCATGTGCACCAAGCTAATGCGTCACTCCTAAGCGTGGACGATGTCGTTCTTGTGCATCACAGTAATCCACCGAGGCAATTGTGGCGAATGGGAACAGTGGTGAAGACCCAGATAAGAACATACGACAACATACGGTCATGCCAAATAAAGCTGCACAATGGAATAATTACCGAGTGACCAGTTCAGCGCCTTTATTTACTGGAATTCACCACGTGACTCATTTCGCGGTTGGAATAGTGTGGAAAATAGACGAAACTGGTCGAGCAGCAGCGAAGCAAAAAAGCAGCAGAGTGGCAAATGTGCAAACAAGGCTAAGGCCTGCGCTCGCTGACGGTAAGCGTGAAACTCGTTCTCAATTCTTTTTACAATTTTTTTTTAACAATGCGAACGCACGCTAGGAATTAAAGCGCATCAGTTTCTTGTGAAGCTGCCGCTGTTTCCTGGTTCTTCAAATCAACAGTCTATGTAGGGTCATAACTAAATCTATGGGCTCTAAGCATACTAAAAAAACGAATATTCCATACATGCGTGGCCGATTTTTTAAAATTAAAATCGGTATTAAAAGGTCGACACCATATGACGCCATCAGACAAGGAGGAGAATAGGTCGAGAAAAGGACTATTATTTTCTTCTTCCCTTCCGGGCGAACCGTAAGGCGGAAGGTGTGTTCACCCGGCTGCATAAGGCGCCTCCGTCGTACGGATCGTAGCTTTTAAGAATAAATATCTAGATATATACCTCTATGTTAAATAGATGTTGAACAAAACACTGGATATGTGGCGCAAGCCACCGCCGATTCAAAGGGTTTAGCTTCATCCATACATCCATCTATCCATCGGGTACAGTATTTTTATACACACACGCGCTTTTGCTTGAGTAGTGACATGCCAGACATTGTTCTACGTAATATTTTCTTTTCATGCCTTTTAAAGTGCGTGAAATCCAATGTGATTCAGCTCGAGCCCGTAGCCATGGCTAACGCTCAGACGCCATTTTACCGACCAAGTCGCACACTGAGTGCGCCCGATCATCACTTGCTGGCCCACTTAGTGCAACGAAGGATGTCTTCACCTTGAGACATAGACATGTAGGCACCCTAAGGGCTCATTCACACTGGAAGCGGATCCGCGTTCGCAAAGCGGTTGCGAACGCGGTTGTATAAGGATTCAGTACAATTGCACGCGCACACGATGACATCAAATGCGCGTGCAATTGCACTGGATCTTTATACAACCGCTTTCGCAACCGCTTCGCGAACGCGGATCCGCTTCCAGTGTGAATGGGGGGTAAAGGAAGGGCAGAGCCCCACCCTTCCTCCAAAGCCATAGACAGGGGAAGAGCTTGGGCATCTGTTGTCCTCAATGACCTCTTGCTGCCTCTTGGCTACTCCCACAGGAATGACGTCGCGCTCAGCAAGCCCCTAGCAACCGCTTAGCGACCACCTAGCAACGAAAGACGCCATGCGAAGGACGCGCGACTGCCCGCCATTACCAATCCCATTCCCCACACGCGCTTGCTGGACCACATGTTATTTCATCTACCGACATCCGTTTCTTTTTTTTTATTTTCTTGGTCCGGTTTTGAAAATGACCGGATGTTTTGCCGTTGAATGCTCCAGCCGCAGCTATCAAAGTTTTTGATTTTAGTAGAACCCCGAAAGAAAAAAAGAAGCGTCTAAGTACAGGATGGGTTTTTTATTGAATACCTTTTTTTTTAGAAAAGCTATTAAAGCCACACAAATATGGTACTTGAATTGAACTATACGTTCAGGCGAACATTATATTTAAAAAAAAAAGCTTGATAAGACATTGTAGGGCACATGTTTATATCGAAAGAGAGGAGGTAATCAATGTTGAAGGCCAACCAGTTTTTTAAAAATCCTGGATCCAGCACGCACTTCGAGTTAATCGTTGCCAATTTTGTTTCTGGAAATCTGTCGATACCAAAACCAAACGCGCGATGCTTGCCGGAAGGACAACCCTTGTTTGACGGCGGAAAGCCGCCATGCTGATGACGAAATTTGCGTCACTTCTTCGTCACAGCGTGCCGGGGCTGATTTTAGTCGGTGTTTTGGTGGCTGACGAACTCAAGCGATAAGCCACCTTACACGACAAGTTGCTTCGCTTTAGTGCGCAATACTCTGAAAAACGTTTTTTTTTTTTTTTTTTACTGATTTGGAGACGGCGTACAGTATCTCCCCGAGACGCAGGCGGATAATCTTAAAGTGACACATTTATTAGCCCGTGAAAGTGACGCTATAGAGACGCATCCGTATTGTTCGTATGGATAGCTGGTTTATGCGCACGGAAAGCATTCAATTCCAGAGATGTGGTTCGGACCTTCCATGATCATGGCAGAGTCGTAAATCGTGCTGCTCAGGACAAGGGCGGCTTCTATCTACTTCTTGCTCTCAGGTATTCGGCGCATGGGCGCTATTGCAAGCTCAGCTGTCCTTTCTTGAGTCTACCACAGAACGGGTTTGCACCCCGGTGGGCTTCAGGTTGTCAGTCACAAAAAAATGAAAGCCGTCTACATCTCCCTGTAAAGCCGGATTAAAGCGCAGCTCCTGAGGAGAAGGATGGAAGGGTACTGAGGTGACTTTCTGAGGCCACGTGACCTCAGGGGGGGGGGGGGGTCACGTGATTTCAGGGGGGGTCACGTGACCTCAGAGGGGGTTACGTGAGGGTAACCCTCGTGACCCTCGTGACCCTCATTTCTCATAACCCTCATGACCCTCGTGAGGGTAACCCTCGTGACTCTCGTGAGAGTAACCCTCGTAACCCTCATGATTGTAACCCTCTTGAGGGTAACTAGCCCTCGCAACCCTCGTGGGGGTAACGCTCATGACCCTCGTCAGGGTAGCCCTCCTTATCATCGCGACCGTAACCCTCGTAACCCTCGTGAGAGTAACCCTCGTAACCCTCATAACCCTCACGAGGGCAACCCTCGTGACGTCATTATGGGAAACAACCTATAATGCAACCCGCGCGTTGCATGCAACCCGCGCGTTGCATACAGCCTGCGCTTTGCATGCAACGCAAAGCTGCGCCGCTTGAATGAAGCAAGTTGCATGCAACCTTCGCACGTGTGTTGCATGTGTGGTGCACAAGTTGCACTTAAAGGGCTACTCCACCGATTTTTTCATTGTCTCCGATTTGCTTGAAATTTTGCTAAACTAACCAACAAACATCGCGAAAATAGTATCCCAAATATTAGGTCAAAATATTGTTTTTTCGCGAAGTTATTGAATTTACAGTTTTGGTCTTCACCGTGTTTTTCAAGATCGAAGTCTCTACTGGCAACAATGAAAAAGTGACGTCAGTGGAAGGCAGGGGTTCACTCTTTGGGCTGTAGATTTTGTTTTAAACTGATTCGAAGCAGTTTCATGGTGTCAAAAGAGTGCTTGGGAAGCTCGCTGCAGTACCCGCGCTCCAGCACGGAACAAATGATTGGCATATTCTATTTTTTGTCTGCTTGCTGGACTGACAAGCCTGCCTGCCACTGACGTCACGGCCCTGAAAAGCGCGCGTATATTTGAATGTTGGTTTTTGCATCATTTTCATTTGCCGATTTCGCAATAACTATTATGAATTTCGCGATTCTAAATAGCATACCGGAGAGAGTAAAGGCCGGGGAGTCAGAAAATATAGTTAGTTGAGGTAGCTCAAAAAATCGGTGGAGTACCCCTTTAACGCGCGGATTGCATGCAACACAGGTTGCATGCAACGCGCGGTTACGCCGCTTGCATGAAACGCGTTGCATGCAATATTTGCATGCACGTTGCACGCAACGCGCGGTTACGCCGACGGCGACGGTGACGCCGCTCAAGCCGGAAACGGGCGCCTAAGAGCTGCGCTTTAAAAGTGAACATGGTCCTGGCATGCGCTGAGATGAACAGCAATTCCCGACTGGCAACACGGCGGTACGCTACTCGTTGCTCGGATCCCCGGGTTCCCCGATATGCCCAGTTTACGATCGTCTTCACAAAGTTTTGGAAGACAGAGTATATACGTCAAAAAAGGCGTGGAAAGGCCGTTGTCGTAAGTGGAAATTATGAAATTGAGGTCCTAGCCTACGTGAAAGTTCCCCCACACGCCAGCACCCGAGAGACATGCGCCTGAGTGAGGCAGCAGCGTCACTTACATCTTAAGTGTGCTATGGAAGGATCTTATTGCCGAGGGTGCCGCACCAGGCCTTGACAGATCAGAGAATCTGGTGGTTGTGTTCTCTTGACCAATGAGGATTCTGGTCTAACCAGTAAGGTTCATTGTGGAGGTTCGCAGCTTCATTGTGGCATAATAGTCCTTTCTTGGTCCAAATTACTTTGTTGGAAAAGTCCTTATCCTCATTCGGTTTAATTAGAGTCCAGTTGCAGACTTCGAGCCGTTTTTCAATGTACACTTCAGTGAGGTCTTGTTGTAGACACTTTTGATGCAAAAATATCGAGAATACTACCGATATTATCGATAGTGGAAGGAAAATTCAAATATCGACAGTGAAAAAAAACTATCGATAGTCGGCTATCGTAAGCCTATCGACACTACTATCGATACTACATGCCTCGCCCCCCCCCCCCCCCCCCCCCCCCCACTCTGAAAGCTGGGGGGGGGGGGGGCAAGCGCCTTCTTGTTTCCCCCGGTTGGTACGCCCATGGGGCCGGGGCACATCGGATAATTGTAGACAATAAAAGTATATATAAAGTGTTCATTTCAGGATTGTGTCCTTTTGATATGCCTGGCCGAATCTGGAATTTCTATACTTAGCCAGATATCAGATTTCAATACCTGGCCAGGGATATCAGACTATATCTAGCATTATGAGACTATATCTGGCAGATATACCATAACAGGTTATATGTGGCCAAATTTTGATAAGTGCGATGTCTGAAATTTTCAGATCTGGCTAGATCTAATTTGTTTTTTGTAAGGGAGGTAACACGCGACCCAGTGATACATGTGCGATGAAGTGTCCATACAGCTTGCGATTCGCATAAGGATTGATGAATGGATGGATGGATGGATAGTAATGCCTATACCCTTCATAACGGGCGGCAGCTTGCACCACCTAGCCTAACATTTCGTCATCCCTACTGTATTTTAACACCAACCCCCCCCCCCCCCTTTAAAGTAACGAGTGTTGATGTTGTTGATGAAGCGTTTGTGTTGACTAAACGTGCGACAGACCAGCGGATTTAATACCAACTCCAACACCTGTGCTCCGTGAAAGTGTACGTCTACGCCAGAACAATTTAGCAAGCAGCAGAGGATCATCTAGCACTGCACGGAAAATACCAGATTCAAGGCAGGTCTCTTGTGCGCCGCACCACTAACGTGAGCATTCCGTCATTTCAACAAAGCGGCACCGCGATTGCACACTGCCAAGCACGACTCACGCAATTTCCGTAGCTAAACTGCGTACCCGAATACATTGCACACGCTTCACTGCAGACTTCATAGATTCCGATGGTCACCGAGAGGGCAAAAACCTCGCGTTAAAATGTATCCTAGCGACATCCGAATCAATCATCAATCTGAGCAACGTAGGGCCGACTGTCTCTTTCGTGGCAACGTCCCCGTCGATCACTAGCGAAATGTACACCGTTCCTCCGCATTTCCATGTTATACCTACGTGAGAGACCACGCTGAACTCTGAAGTCGCTTTCGACCGGCTTCATATGACGGCTCCCGCATCTGAAATCAACTCGCGAAGACCAATGACAACTAACAATGCATTTCGACAAGATCCGGCCAATGCTCCGGCCCAGCTGGGGCCAGCCGCTGCCTAGGCACTGCCATCTTTCCTGTGACGTCACATGTTTCGTTTGGTCACGTGACGAGTAGTCACATTTGCTTACAATCGCAGCGTCCTGAGGGGTCACTTCCGAGTGCAGACCGGAACCCGGCTTTATCGCTGTAAGCCCTTCTACCTTGCTGGCGGGATTTCAGCATAGTTGTTCGTACATGGCATGTACGAACAACTATGCTGAAATCGCACAAATTCGGAAACATGAAAAAATTGTTTCATATCTTTGGTTGAAGAACAAACCACACGCTTGTGTTCATCGCACAACGATATCTTAGTCCTGGAAGTATCCTAGTCTCTTGAAGATAGCATGCAACAATTTTCGCATGTCCTGCATTCCGCTCCAAAGGTTGGCTGATCACCATTATGTCAAGTATAGTGTCAATCAATATACTTACACAGCGCTTCTATGCAAAACTGAACTTTAAGCAGAACTTTATACAGAACTGAACTTAGGCTTCATCTTAAAAATAAATGGCTTTCATAAAAAAAAACTCCTAGTGTTGCAGAAAGTCTTTGTTTAGGACAGTAACCTAAGTTTTCTAAAGCTGGGGGGCCTATCAATACCCCATCCGAGTAAACTGCGGAAAAGTGCCGTGTTAGCGCCCACAATGTCGCGTAGTTTACACCTTAGAAGATTAGAGCATTGAAATGAGCTGATTATAGGCAATTCATTTTCTGTTTCAGACGCTTACAACATTCTTCGCGTTATGATGTCTACTCGCACCGCGGCCGAGAGGTCCACCAACAGACTTTTGCAACCATGGCTGAAGGAGAAAACTGAGACACGTTCGGTGAGACGCCGGGACTGAAACTGCTTTCATTTGGCTGCTGATGATTTAAGACCGTGGCGGAACTTTACTCCATATGATCTTATACTTCGTTTCGGCTTAAGTATACAGACGCAGCTGCCGCTACAAGCTAATAGCACCAATATAGCAGCATGAAAAGCGCAAGTCACTGGGCCTTTTCTGCTTAGGATTGGTTCAGCGATGATAGAACATGTACACCCGTGAGCGATTTGAAAATGAACAGCCCTCTTCTTGTTTTTGACGCTCCTGCAAGTTTTAGAACAAGCTCTGCTCCAGAAGGGGGCTAGAACCAGGCATGTAGCCAGGGGCGGGGGACCATGGCCCCCCCCCCCCCCCCCCCCCCCGAAAGCTTCCATTTTGCTGGGACCTCCTCTCCCCCACCCCCTCATACGGCATTTTGTCATGGGCGGGCAACCCCCGAAACAAAATCCTGGCTACGCGCCTGGCTAGAACGCAAGTTTTTGACCTCAAGACACGTACCATTTGAGACGTTGAGAGTTAATATAGCTTTAGGGAGCCGTTAAAACAGGCAAGAAACCAGGTAGGGTGTTCACCTTCATATTGCTGGCGGGTGTACAGAAACATGACGAGCCCCATGATGGTGTCCATTTGACGCTGTCTGCTTTGTCCCATCAGCTCGTAGCGTCCGCTGCTTCTGGACTTCAGGTGAAACGAAGAATAATTACATGCACACATATTGCTTTTATCCTGACGGATATTTATAGCATAACCTCGGCAAAACGGATTGGTATGTAATAACTTGTTCTTGTAGGAAATTACAATTCTATTTTACACCGACAGAAGTGTGTTTACCAAATGCTTAAAGAGAGAAAAAAAATTCAATTTGTAATTTGGCAAAACAACAAATTGATGAAAGGCGTGTCTTGCTAACCTCAACGGCGGTATCATAAGTATAAGGCGCAACAAAAACAAACGTACTAATCTTAGTTTACAAGACACGAATATCTCCTAAACGTACGCACAGATGCATTATTAACACGTTCGGACCAGTTTAAGTGATCGACCGCCTGGAGGTACTCTTTAGATTTAAACGTAAGCGGGACTTAAAAATAATCGATGAAACAACATACGACGAATTGCCCTTAAGGTTTATAATCCAACGCCAGCCTTTTTTTTTATCTTGGGCTTTTTTATTGGTTATGCAGCAATAGTATTGAGCCGATAAGGACGCCAAGAAACAATCACGAAGCGTGAATAAAACACGGCCCGCTTTCTTAACTTGTTAGATTCCATAACTTCTCGTTTGAATCGGTAAAAAAAAAAAAAAAAAAAGTAGCTGCGCGTTAAGCCTGAAAGCGTAGAATGAAGTTAGACGCGAATTCACAATATTTACCTAGTACGTTCTCCGGCTATTGAACGCGTCACAGATAGCGGTATACTAAGTTACTCCGGGGTATGAAAGCAGGAAGATGACTTACGGTCTCTTCATTCGGACAGCTAAAAGATCTAGGGTTGTAGCGCTTCTTAGGGTGAATGTTAATAAATGCGTAGCCTGATTTATGTTCCTGTTTGCTGAACTGTCACCGAAGTGTCCTTCCTTTTTTTAACCTTTCAGGACGGCCTGAAGGCGAAAATAAAAGACGGCATCGTGTATTCGCCTTACCCCGAGATAGAGATTCCGATGAGTTCCTTGTACGCCGTCGTCGAGCAGAGCCTACTTCGCTTCGGTGACAAAGCTGCTCTGGTCAGTATGCGTGGCTTACTCTGTCATTTGATTCCATCGCAGAGCGCCAAATTACTTTGGCCGACCACCTTCGTATCGCTGGAAGGACAAAGTTTGGGAGCGTAAATATACCTATACAAAAAAGCCGATGTTTCCCGTCGAAAGGGCCGTTTTCCGCTAGCCAGACTCGGTGAGTCCGAATTCACAATTGGTCCCAGACTGCTGAAGCGACCCGTAGCACCAGCATTGGTCTTTACTTACCTCAAAGCTGGTTCCAGTGGCACTCTCTATTCTTGTACGCGGCGCCTATTACCTCAGAAACATCGAGTGATGAAACGCTGAGCAGGGACACTTGAGACCGCTTACGTGTGCGGATGCGAAAGCACTCCTACAAGCAGCGCACACCGTCTTCCTATCTGACGAAGCGCCAAGGCGGTAACATCACGCTCCCCCACTTTGCAGGCGCGGCGAACATCGCCGGCTTCACGACGGCTTCCGTGACGAAGCATTGCGTTGCTCTGCTTTTCTTTGTGTTTTATTGGGAATAGGAATTTAGGTGCCGTTATTTTGCTACAGTCGGTTACAGACAACGCCGGCTTCGCTCCATAAAACAGCTAATGAAAAAGAAAGAACACGAGGAGCAAATGGTGGCGATCGACATTCTAATTCCCTGCCATCTTCGTCTACACTCGCCGGTAAAAAGTGTCCCGAGCATGCGCAATAGCTCCCTTCCGGGAAATATCAGACGCCGCGCGTGCGTCCAGAGCCCAGAGCCAAGCTGCATTCGAGATGTCATGTCATCGTGTGGTTAACGATAGTTTTGCCCGGCAGGTTGAGAGACTGACAGTTGCGGGTTTACCACCTTCGGTTTTATTGAGCCTTGCGGAGCGTTTGTTAAAGAAACTTAAGGGGGAACCCACTGCCCAGAGGGAAAGGCCAAATAAGAGACCGTTCGGAATACCGTATCTCCATTGAATTTCACACAACTTGAAACAAGTTGCCTTGAAGTACGATGTGCCATTGGTGTTTTCCGCTCTGTGTAAGCTGGCGCCACTATTCGCGAGAGTTGGCGATAAGAAGGACCAAGGCCCCGCTTGCTCGGTGAAGCATGAAAATCAATATGTTGCGTGCAAGGTGGGAGTTGTGTACACGATTCCATTAACGTGTGGAAAAGCCTACGTCGGTCAGACAGGCAGATGTGTTAATCACAAACTGCGGGAGCCTGACTTGTCGTTGCGATCAGTGGTGGCAGCTGTAGGGGGCATCTGCCATTGTATTGTCATGGATGTGGATGCAAACCTATCTTCAGTAAGACTGGTATCATTGGCAATAGAAGGGACAGAGTGAACATTGAAATTTTAAAAGCGCATGCAATTATCGAAGCAGGCGCCAACTGCGTAAGCCAAACGTCACTGGGCTTAAGCAGTAAAGAGATTGTTCTTTTGGACACGTGGTGAATGTATCATGTGACGTGGGCGGGGTTGCTGTTTTCTTTGTTTTGTTTTTAAGTGATTAAAGTTCAGTTGAGAGTCAATGCTTGTCCTGTTTGCACTTCCTTTAGTCCCCGTTTACTGTGCGCTGTTTGCCTTTTCGTCAGTATGAACCAACTAACCCACATCGCCACCCCTATTCGATTGACTACGTCGGACACTGGCGTTGGCCGTGGATAAATTTACCGTATTTACTCGAGTAATAGCCGCACTATTTATATACAAGGCCCTCGCGTCTACTTTCCCACAGAACACATAAACAGCCAATCATTGCTTTGCGCATAAATAACACAGCGAATAACCAGATCGAGAACACGATTATCCATACAAATGCAATCTTCACAGATGGTATCTTCACACGAAGACGTTATCTCTGTCCTCTAAACAGCTGGAATTATGCTGTCGATCACGGTGATTAGCAATCTGCGTGCTACGCGGAAAAGCGAACCCTCAGGTTTTCTTTATAAACAGTGCGGCTATTACTCGAGTAAATACGGTAGCAGAAAACATCTTGATTTAGCGAAAAATTTCCCCGCTACATTTTACGAAAACATTTCCTGCCAGACTAGGCGAAAGATTTTCCCGTACAATTTAGCGCACAGTCGCGTGAACGTTCAAACCGGAAACAACGAAATTGAAGCAACCTAATGTCGGCGAGTGCGTCAGCGCCTTCTACCTGCTGTCAGGCAACTACCGAAACGAAAAGGTCTATAGAAGAGAAATGCACCACCTGTGGGCAACGCTGCACAAAATCGTAGCGCGATAGGTTAAGAAACCGAATTTTGCGGTCGATTTAAAGAGCCTGGTCGCTATTTGAAGCACCCGATGTCAGAGTCATTGGATATTACGTTGTATCACATCAATATATTGTTGGATAGAAGACGACGAGGGGCCGAGAGAGGATTGTCAAGCACGTGCACTTGGCTCGGTTCAGTGGCTACTAAGAGCATTGCTCAGTGTGTGGCAGCGAATCATCTACGCCATTAAATCACTCTTTATCACCCTCACAGGTGGTGGAGGTGCTTTAAGTTCCTCGACCTCTCCGCTCCATAACCCGATTCTGGAGTTGCGAAATAGACGCCTTCTTCCGGCCATGTCCCAAGAGAGAGGCAATTCCAACGGCCAACCATCTGCCAGTGGTTCCAACGGGCAACTATCTGCTGGTTCAACACCGTCAGCACCGCGCATCAAGAACCGACAAAGGGACCCTCCTCTTTTCAGTGGCTCACCCGACATGGAAGTAACTGATTGGCTCAAGAGTTACGAAAGGGCCAGTCATCACAATCACTGGGATGACAGCTTCAAACTGGCCAATGCAGTGTTTTATTTGACGGGCACTGCATTGCAGTGGTTCGACAATCATGAAGATCAAATGAACTCGTGGGACGCTTTCACAGCCGCCTTCTCAGACGCATTTGGAAAACCTGAACACCGCAAGCAGCAGGCGAAAGATAAACTCGCTCACCGATTTCAGTCCACTGCAGAGTCTTCCACCTGCTACATTGAGGACGTTCTCCGTCTCTGCGGTAGAGTCGATCCTCAAATGACGGAGGAAGATCGCATCCGGCACTTGTTCAAGGGGCTCTCACAAGACCTCTTCGCCATCGTCGCTCCCAAATCGCCTACGACGGTTCAACAGCTCATCACCGAGTGCAAGACATATGAGGAACTACAGAGCGCTCGCATCTCAAAGCCTCCTTTTGATCGCCTACCAGAGGTCTCCATTGCCTCTGTTTCTAATCTTGATCTACCGACGCTGATTCGCAATATTATTCGCGAAGAATTGCGATCATTTTTAGATCAGTTCCGTGCGTCTGCTGACACTCCGCAACCTCGTCCCCAAACGCACAGCGTGCAGAAAGTTGTGCAGGACGAGCTCCGCGCTGCGTTGGGTTCATTTACACCAGCGACCCCGACATGCACCGCTGCGCCGCCCGCACCTGCACTGGTATGCTCAATGCCACACGACCCGCAACCCTTCTACCTACCGCATCAATCCCCACTCACGTCGAGACCACACATCCCTCGCCGAAAGTGCGACATTTGGAGGACTGAAGACCACAGACCCATTTGTTTCTACTGTTGCACACCCGGTCATGTCGCCCGATATTGCCGCCGACAATCGAATGCCAACGAGTATAGGCGCTACCCTGAACCTCGCCCACGCTATTTTACTGATGACGACGCTCGCCCTTTTGACAACCAGCCTCAAAGTCAAGCCCCCTTCTCACATCACGACAGCCGCCGAAGCCGATCTCCCTCTCTGTACCCTCGACGACCGCGTTCGGTGTCGCCCCTCAACGTCGCCGCTCCAACCCACCAGACGTCAAACTGAAGCCAGCAGCCTGCGTCGCCCCAGGAGGTCAGGCTGCAGTAACGAATTGCTATATAAATCCTCCGAATGATGGCCCCACTACTGTTGCTGTTGAAATTAATGGACAAAACCTCATTGCCCTCGTCGACACTGGTGCCCCCAAATCATGCATTTCTGAGAGTTTTCGCCGACGTTTGCGGAAAGTTATGACGCCAGCACCTGGACGCTATTTACGAATGGGAAATGGAGACTTGGTTCAACCTCTCGGATGTTCAACCTTCTCCGTGATCATTGGTGCAAATCGGTACATTGTCATCTTTACAGTTCTCTCCAGCTGCGTTGCCGACGTAATACTAGGCTGGGACTTCTTGGCATCAACGGATGCCGTAATCGACTGCGGCGAGCGCCAGCTCCATTTGAACTGTTCAGATATCGAAGATAATCCTGACTTGCATCCCGTTCTCCTCCGAACTACAACTGATATAAACCTGCCTCCATTGACTGCTCGTGCCGTAACACTCACGTCCAATATGCATTTCCAAGACACTTACGGACTTGTTGAGCCACTGCCTACCAGCTTCACGCAGAAGGGCTTGCTTGTACCCTACTCCACCGTAATCGTCATTGGAAACCGTGTTAATTTGTACCTCACAAACGCCTCAGCCATTCCAATTATTTTACCTAGAGGAACTGCAATCGCGATCATTCGAACTTACCAGCACGAAATTTACAGTACTTTGTTAAATGACAATTCCATTCCTCTACCGCCATCAATTTCAAAGAATGTGTGCTCCTCCGCCCTAACAACGCAAATGATTGACAAAATTTGCATACAGACCAACGGAACGCTCTGGTCGATCTCCTGCAGACATATAGTGACTTATTTGACTTCAACTGATCACCGCTTTCAAAGACATCGGAAGTGCACCATCAGATCGACACAGGCCAGGCATCTCCTATAAAAAGCCGTCCATATCGTATATCCCTTGCAGAACGGAAAGGGATCCAAGACCACGTGACCGATATGCTAAAGAGCGACATTATACAACCCTCAACAAGCCCTTGGTCGTCTCCCGTGGTTCTCGTGAAAAAAAAAAGACGGCTCGTGGCGTTTCTGTATTGACTACCGGCGCCTGAACAAGGTCACCAAAAAGGACGTTTATCCCCTCCCTCGCATCGATGATATGCTGGATGCACTTCAAGGCTCGTCCTTCTTTTCTTCATTAGACCTACGTAGCGGTTATTGGCAAATCCCGGTAGCTGAAAGGGATAAGCCGAAGACTGCATTTGTCACCCCAGACGGTCTTTTCCAATTTAACGTGATGCCTTTCGGGCTATGTAATGCTCCGGCGACGTTCGAAAGAATGATGGACACCATACTCCGCGGCCTAACCTGGAACACCTGCCTCTGCTATCTCGACGACGTCATCGTTTTTTCCGCAACGTTCTCAGACCACCTATGCCGTCTCCGCCAGGTTTTAAACTGCTTTCGCGCCGCTAATTTGCAATTGAACTCGAAAAAGTGCAAGTTTGCAGCTCAGAAACTCAAAGTGTTGGGCCACCTTGTCAGTTCCGAAGGGATCCGCCCAGACCCAGGCAAAGTTCAAGCTGTCTCCGACTTCCCCATACCCAAAAACCAGACAGATATCCGCGCTTTTCTAGGACTTTGCACCTACTTCCGCAAATTTATACCCCGTTTCTCCGATCTCGCCGAACTACTTAACCTGCTGCTAAAGAACGGCGTCACATTCCAATGGGGCTCAACACAAGCAGCAGCATTCCAGTCTCTCAAACATGCCTTGATATCGGTCCCAATTCTCGGTCATTTTGTACAGGGGGCAGAGACAGAAATCCGAACGGACGCTAGTGGATATAGAATCGGAGCTGTCCTCGCCCAGAATGTAAATGGCAGTTCTCGCGTTATTGCGTACGCCAGCCGAACTCTCAGCAAGTGTGAGCGAAATTACAGTATCACCGAACGTGAATGCCTAGCGCTCATTTGGGCGATCTTAAAATTTAGACCATACCTATATGGTACGCACTTTAAAATTGTTACTGACCATCACGCCCTATGCTGGCTTGCGAGCCTTAAAGATCCGACTGGCCGCCTTGGACGCTGGTCCCTGAAGCTTCAGGATTACAGTTCCACTGTTTTATACAAATCCGGAAAGCGGCACCTTGATGCAGATGGCCTTTCACGTTGTCCGTTGCCCTGCGACACTTCACCTGAAGCCCCTACTGGCCCCGTATCTCCCATCATTGTATTGGATACTATCGACATCGCATCTGCCCAAGCATCCGATACCACTTTGAAACCTATAATTGATTGCTTGATGGGGATCCCTGGTTCCGCCACAAAGCGTACACAACACCGAGCTCGACTTTTCACTCTTCGCGATGGGATCCTTTACAGAAGAAACTACGAACCACATGGACGGACCTGGCTGCTCGTTGTTCCTCGAAACCTCCAACAAGACATTGTGCGAGCTCACCACGACGACCCTATTGCAGGACACCTCGGCTTTGCAAAAACCTACTTCCGGGTACGTGCAAGCTACTTTTGGCAAGGCATGTTTAGCACCATCAATAAGTACATTCGGACATGCCACCCCTGTCAGATGCACAAGACACGTACCACGCAGTCATCCGGCCATCTTTAGTCCATCACACCGCCCGATCGACCATTCCAAAAAATTGGAAATGACTTCTTGGGTGCCTTCCCCGTGTCTGCAAGCAATAACCGGTGGATAATTGTCGCCGTGGATTACTTAACCCGGTACGCTGAGACAGCTTGCGTCCCAGCCGCCACAGCTCAAGAGGCTGCGAACTTTTTTCTGCACCAAATCCTCCTACGACATGGAGCTCCTCAGGCAATAATCAGTGATCGGGGTACCCCATTTATTGCTAAACTTCTCGACGAGCTTCTCCACCTATGCAACACAGTTCACAAACTAACCAGCGCCTATCACCCGCAAACCAATGGGCTAACAGAACGATTCAACCGCACGCTGTCGCAAATGATGTCCATATACGTTGCAGAAAATCAAACACAATGAGACGTTATTGTTCCATATGTTACTTTCGCATACAATACCGCTCGTCAGGCCACGACGGGCTTCTCGCCGTATTATCTGCTATTTGCCCGTCAACCCGCCACCACTCTCGACACCGTATTTCCCTTTGTGCCTGATTCTCCGATGTCATCTTATCCTTCGGAGGTTGCCGGCCGTGCCGACGATGCTAGACGACTGGCGCGTCTCAGCACCCTTCAATCTCAGCAGCAACAACAGCTTCGACACGACGAGACTCACAACGACACCACATACGAAGTTGGCGATCAAGTTATTCTCGCCACACCAATCCGTAAGCAAGGAAAATGCGAAAAGTTGCTCCACAAATACGTCGGCCCATTTCGTATACTTCGCCGCATCTCTTCTACATCCTACGAAGTAGAGCCCGTCGCACCTCCCCGAGATCATCGCACCAAATCACGTGATATTGTTCATATATCACGAATGAAACGTTACCGTGCACCCCACCTCTGAAGACGCCAGTGCCGGTGGCCGGCCCTTCTACCGCCGGGGGAAGTGTTGGATAGAAGACGACGAGGGGCCGAGAGAGGATTGTCAAGCACGTGCACTTGGCTCGGTTCAGTGGCTACTAAGAGCATTGCTCAGTGTGTGGCAGCGAATCATCTACGCCATTAAATCACTCTTTATCACCCTCACAATATATATATATATATATATATATATATATATATATATATATATATGTATGTATAGGTATACAACACGGGCACTTCACACCATCGTACGTGGTCTCCGAGGAGGATATAAACGAATAGGTGCAGATGAAGGAACCGTACTTAATCCAATGAATCAATGAATCAAAGTTTTCAGGAACCCGCCGAAAGCCAAAAATCGGCGGAGCCAGGATTTGAACTCTGGGCCTCCCAATCCTGGCTCCGCCGTTTCGGGCTTTCGGCGAGTTCCTGAAAACTTTGATTCTTTGATTCATTGGATTAAGTACGGTTCATTCATCTGCACATATTCGTTTATATATATATATATATATATATATATATATATATATATATATATATATATATATATATATATATATATATATATATATATATATAAGTCAAGGATGCGTACTGTCGAAGTTGCTAATTCGAAGTTTATTACGACGTTTCGAGCGGGGACCGCTCTTCATCAGGTGGAACGTAATATAACCTGATGAATAGCGGTCCCCGCTCGAAACGCCGTAATAAACTTCGAATTAGAATTTGACATTTTCCGTAAAAATGTCAAAAACGCCCCTTGGTCAATTGTTGACGAACTTTGACAATTAATTACTGGCGATCTACATGGGTAACATTAATATTTTTTATGTCTACGGAGAGCCCAAAACACGCTCTTTATATGTATTATAAAACGACTCGGCTGTATAAAATATCCTTTGCGGTACGTTTACGTTAATACTATGCGAAAACCAAAAAGTACCATTTTTGAAATTGATTTTCTAAAAAAAAAAAACATTTTTTATTTTCTTTATTTTTTGTTAAATTGTAGATATGATAGTTTTCTACACGAAAATCAAGCCGAGAAAGTGTGTATTTTGTTTGTATGTTTTATATTTAGGCCTCAATATCGGAAAAAGACGTCTTTGTTTTGCAAGACCTAATGGTGAATTCCACTCGTAGATCTGGAGCGCTTTCCAAAATCCGCGAGGGAGGCGAAATTCCGCTCCGTGGGACCCGCTCCGAATCGACGAGGGGAAGATAAACTTGCATTTTTGGAGCGACCTCCCCCACACCCCTTTTCCCTCCGCCGTACAAAATGGCCGCTGCTCGAATTTGACCAGTCCCACCAACGCGCCGGCTAATCGTTCCGACGACCAGTGACGACATCACTGCTTAACTGCAGAAGTAACGCGCGACACAGACCGGGCGAAATTATACGTACCACGGCGCCCACGTCACAAATAACGAAGACGTCCGCGTTCGGCACCGTCACATACCTTTCGGCCGCCTCGAAGCGGCGGGGCACGGACAGCGATTGCCAGCGGTGGAGTTCAGATTTGTAGTACGACTTTAATAAACACAGAGGTAACAAACCATCACTTGCGTGGTCGTTGCCTAACCACTTCTTGCTTTATTTCACGGAAAAACGCCGACGGAATGCAGTGCAAAAAGATAAACAATCACTGGCTGCAGAATGAATAGGCCTAACCTTGCGTCTGCCTCCGGCTTTTCTATCGTTCCTTTTCTCGTTCTTCCTCTCGAGATCACAGAGTCAGCGCTCACGATTTGCCACGCTCCACATTCCCGGCTTTTTATCCCTGATCTACGCGAAGTAGAAGCGTTCGAGCCGTCACAATCCAGAGTAAACAACCGACGCACATCCAACTCCACGACCCGACCGGCCCGCCGAGCTCTCCAACCTCGCCGCGCATGCGCACCGCCGATTTAGACGGAAATCACGTGGGCCGCTCTGTCAACTTCCGGAGAGATCCGTAAAACCCCGCAGAGCAAGTTCGGCGGAGTTTGGGGCGCTCCGTGGAGCGGGCGCTGCCAGAGATCTACGAGCGGAAGATGACCAACTTGAGCCAGATCTGCGAGCGGAATATGCGCGCTCCAAATGGAGCGCTTTTGGAGCGCTCGAGATTTGCGAGCGGAATTCACCATAAGTCAGACATAGCGACCCATGAGTCTCTATGAATTGTGAAAAAGTTTTCTTGAATTTTCTTCTGCATTTTGTAATCAATTATAAACGGATGTTGTGGTATTGAATATTTATTTATGTTTTGATAAGGGCGGGAACCATGAGATACATATCTAACGAAATCAGCAGGCCTAGCAGACTTTCAATGACCAAAAGGCACAGACGTTGTATTGTTTCGATTTATAAACCTTCCACAGTAAACTAGCACAACTAGCTATTAGCTGCCATATTACTAAGACAGAGAAAGTCACTACATCGTCGATATATTATATACACTTCTTTCCGAAACCAAACACTGGGGTTTGTTCACCGCACATCGCACAAGTCACCAGGGAATGTCCCTTTCACTTCCGTAATACACAAAAGTGATGACACAGAAACGTTCCAAAAGACACAGAGAGTGTGTCACGGAGAGGGATAGAAAATAAAAATAAATAAATGGGGAAGTGAAGAATAGATTCAAGCCGCGATGCGCGAGAAGGTAACCGAGACTATGCCTGAAGCTTCATATCGGGAGAGGAGCTTTCGAGGTAGTTTCTGCAGTTACTCAAACTTTCTCTTTCCCCTTCCCTTTTTCAAAAGAACACGTCAGTCGGCGCTAACTTCGCATCTTGGGAGAAGCCCACTCTTCACAAACGGTTATAGTTGACAAGGAGGCTGACTTCGACCCAACTAGTCTCCGAGCAGAATACAAACACAAGTATATTTACCAACACTCTCGTTTTAATGTCAGTCTCCGGGCTTTGCTGTTTCCAAAAGAGATAACCCTTAATAAGGACAGAACAAGCGGGTTGGTGGAGATAATTAAACCTAAACAGTCCCTTCTTGTTTTCTTTCTCAAGTTTAATAGATAACCCTTCGGTGCTATCGGATCTCCCCGGAGAGAGATAGAGCACGGCCGTTTCAAGGTAAGGATAGGGCGCTCGAAGCTAGGGCAAACAGGCGGTGTCGTTTCACGCATGCACGGATGGCTGGTTTCAAATTTCCCCACATCCCTAACGAAACCGGCCCACCTTCGTGTGTGCGTCTGCGAAATTTGTGTCCCGCGCCGCCGGTTTTAGCGTGCACGCGGCGTTGTTTTGGCTGGCAGAACAGTTGTTGACCATCGATATTGTAAGGCCATGGTGTCCTCATCCTTTCAGGCAACGATTCCTTTGCTTTCCCTTGTGCAATACTCTGACTGACTCCTCCTGGGTGGCTGTCACTGTTCGCCGCGTCAACGACACATTCGTGCCATTTCACTCCTCGTGACACAGGGTGCGCTGCTCGCTTTACTGTCACGGGCCGATCAATCTAACAGAACGAGCGCGAAAGATCGTGGTCATCTGCTGGATCCGAAAGGGCGGTATGTTCATGCAGGCCAATGAGGGCCCCGAATCAATACGACGTCCCTGCCGACTCCTACACGTTAAAAATTTACGACACCTGCTGGTCTGTTAACAAGAGTTGCTTTCTCTTTTGAACTCCTCCAATGTAGCTTGCCGCCTATAATAACATTTAAATAATCAATAAATGTAACAGGGTGGAACTACTATTTTTGATTGTTATGTGGGAAGCTGGGAAAAGGCAAAAATACTTCCAAGTTTGTGAAGACGCGCAATTCGCAAGTCCATTTCGAGCCGTAAAAACACGTTTTTGTACGATATTGATGCTTACAGATAGGACATACAAAACAAAATGCACACTTTATCGACTTGATTTTCGTGTAGAAAACTATGACATGTACATTTTAACAAAAAATAAAAAAATAAAAAATGGGTGTTTGAGAAAATCAATTTCAAAAATGGTACTTTTTGGTTTTCACAGAACATTAACGTAAACGTACCGCAAAGGTTATTTTATACAGCCCGAGTTAGTTTATAATACATATAAAGAGAGTGTCTTGGGCTCTCCGTGGACATAAAAATTATCGGTGTAATGGAAGTAGATCGCCAGTAATTAATTGTCAAAGTTAGTGAACAATTGACCGAGGGGGCGCATTTTACATTTTTACAGGAAAAAAAGCAAAACGCCTAAAATTATTTTATGGCATTGGAGCCTTTTAAATGTGCCCACAGAGGGCTTGAAAAAAGTTAGTATAATGTGGACTAAAAATCCACGGCGGGAGATCAAGCGAAACATCCCACCCTAGACGGGTGTGAAAAACACTGCTTTTCGTTGCGGCCTCTTTAAAAATTCATAGTTTGTTGGATTTTTTGTTCTCGACTTACGAATTTTTAAAGAGGCCGCAACGAAAAGCAGTGTTTTTCACACCCGTCTTGGGTCGGATGTTTCGCTTGATCTCCCGCCGTGGATATTCAGTCCACATTATATTAACTTTTTGCAAGCACTCTGTGAGCACATTTAAAACGCTCTAATACCATGAAATAATTTTAGGGGGTTTGGTTTTTTTTTTTTAATGTCAAAAACGCCGAAACGTCGAAGAACAAATTATCCGTTGTCGCTGTTCTCACCGAGGGTTTTCTTCTTCTCAGTTATATATATGTATGTATGTATATATATATATATATATATATATATATATATATATATATATATATATATATATATATTATTGAATAAAAAATATATTTTCGTGGCTTCTAAAAAACTACAAACACGTTGTATGAAAAAAAAGTGACGCAGAAAACCGAAAACACTCTGTGCATTCTCTATGTCATTCTCAGCATGGTGTCGTATCGCGGCCGGGCGTCTCGGGCGGGACGGATGAACGAAACGTACAAAGCGATGGCGGCGGTTGACGGACGTGGGACCTCTACTTAGAACTGTTGTTCGCGGTAACGGCGAATCTCTCTAACTTCAAAAGAAAAATTCTTTACTGATGTGACAGCTAGATGATGGACATAGAAGAAGAAGAAACCAGGCAGAACAGGGATAGAAGAAGAAGAAAAGGGGGAATCATAGAAATGGCGGATCGAGTAAAGCACTATTTTGTAAGCTATCTCGAATTGTATTTGTAGAACGTTACATTTTGGCGCAGCCGACAGGATCCCATCATGTGGATCACCCTCACTATAAAAGATGACGCCGGAGAAGACCTCGTCTTCTCATCTTGCCAGCCTCAAGACGAGGAGGCATTTCCATTACCACCTTTTATCACTACTCGGGAGTTGATTCAACTCGTTTCTGACAAGACAGGACTGGACGTCAGTGCCATCCTACAGAAAAGGACTGTCAAGGTCAACCTAAAGGTAGCAGATTTTCAGACCTTTATCATAGAGCCCATGGAGGAGGGCCCGTTGAATCCTCAAGACGGCTTCCGCTTCCATGCCGGTCCTCAAGGCGGCTCTCAAACCGGAACCCAAGGCGAGTTCCAATCCAACTTTCAAAGCGATTTCCAATTGGGAACTCAAGGTGACTCACAGGCCTGTCCCCAGGGCAATAACCAGCCTATCCCCAAAACAACTTTGTCGGTCTCGAAAGCCTTCAGCGTGCTGTTGTCACTAACCCTGAGGACCCAAATTACCTTGTCCACCAGATCCTCCTTGCACAACAACAACAAATAATGCAAAACCAACAACTGCTTCAAGCCATCGTCGGACTTTCACGAAACCAGGAAGCTCCACGCTTTCGAATGGTAAAGCCGGACTCGTTTGATGGTCACACAACAAACTCAGAAGCTTGGTTGTCGTTTTATGAATACGCTAGTGAGAAGAATGGCTGGCGTTCCGACGATGACAAAGTAAAAAATCTGCGACTTTTTCTCACCGGAATGGCGAAAAAGTGGTATGAGCTCCACTTAACGGACCATCTCAACGACCCCTGGGAACAGTGGAAAAGAAGTTTTCATTCGGCATTTCAAGAGAATCCCGTGAAGAAGTGGGATAAAGCTATATTCTACAAGTACAAAGCAGGAAGTGTCATGGAATATTTCTATGATTCCCCTGGATCTTGCCCATTGCTCCAGTTTTTTACTCCGGAACGCAGGACCATTGTCCGAAACAATCACCTTGGTGTTCTTAAACATGTCCCTTTCTAGCATTGAAATGACGCTGTTTGCGTCTTCTTTTCCTGCTCTTGAGGCAGCGATGCGCGTACACTCGTCTATGGCTATAAGAAAAGCTTGGGTTCTAGCCACTCCATCACCCTTCTTTCTTAATTCGGCGAAATCCAGATGAACTTCTTCGAATGGGACACCCGAGTGAATTGGCAAAGTCATCTCATTGAATCGTTGCTTCTGCTTGGCTTTGTTCATCTGGCATTCGTGACACGAACACACATACTGGTAGATATCTTGCTTCATTCCAGGCCAGCAGAATCGGTGAGCCAGTTTACTATACGTCTTCCAAAATCCATCATGGCCGCCTGATTCTGGACTATCATGGTATAGCCTGAGAATGTAACTCACAGCCGTGACTGGAACTTGAAACTTGCCATCGCTGAAAGTTAGATCTTCGGTTCCCTCCCACAGTCGAGTGTAGAAGACCTCCTCCGTATCATGCCTCATCTCGGAAATCGACAGACGAGACAATGCATCTGCATCTTTAAGGTGAACTCCTGGCCGATGAAATACTTCAAACTCGAATTGTTGGAGCTCGTTTATCCACCTAGCTGTTTTTCCTTTCGGTTCAGTCATGCATAGGAGGAACGTTAATGCTTGGTGATCCGCGAAGAGCTTGAACTTGTGGCCCTCGAGGTACGAGCGAAAGTATCGCACGGCCTTAAGAACAGCTAGGGCTTCTTTTTCTGTTGTTGTGTAATTTACTTCAGGCTTAGAAAAAGTATATGAGTGATACCCTATGACCGAACTTTTTCCTTTTCCAATGCCCAGAATTGACAACATCATCGATGAGACAGGAGGATGCACAGTATTTTCTAGGATTGACCCGTGTAAAGGATTTTTACAAGTTCCTTTAAGGAAAGAGTACAAGAAATATACTGCATTCGTAACACCATTTGCAGTATACGAGTACAACAGACTTCCCTTTGGCTGGAAGAATTCACCAGCCTGGTTCCAAAAGATGATGAACGAACTACTAAGCCCATTTCTAGGAAAGTTCTGTAACGTCTATATCGACGACATAATTGTATATTCAAAGAGTCAAGAAGATCACGGTCGACATCTGGCATCCGTGCTGGAAGCTTTGAAAGGGGCACATCTTAAGATTAATGTAAAAAAGAGTGAATTCTTCCAAGGAAAGGTTGTATTTCTTGGGCGGAACTTTGACGGAAGGTCTAAAACTACCAAGCAAGAATCCGTTGCTCGGATCTCCAGCCTCCGAAAGCCCTTTGACGTCCATTCGCTTAGAGTGTTTCTTGGGCTTGCCGGACATTTCAGGCCTTTCATCCAGGATTTTGCAAAGAAGACAAGGTGCCTTACGCGACTAACGCAGCATGATGTACCATTCGAATGGTCCAACGAGTGTGAAGAATCGTACCAGCATCTAGTGCAAGCGATTTCTTCTGATCCTGTATTGATTTTACCCGATTTTGACCTGCCTTTTGAACTGAACACGGATGCATCCCACTATGGTACAGGTGCTGTTCTGTATCAACGTAATCCGACAAAGCCAACATCTCAACAGCTCTCTGTCATAGGGTATCACTCATATACTTTTTCTAAGCCTGAAGTAAATTACACAACAACAGAAAAAGAAGCCCTAGCTGTTCTTAAAGCCGTGCGATACTTTCGCTCGTACCTCGAGGGCCACAAGTTCAAGCTCTTCACGGATCACCAAGCATTAACGTTCCTCCTATGCATGACTGAACCGAAAGGAAAAACAGCTAGGTGGATAAACGAGCTCCAACAATTCGAGTTTGAAGTATTTCATCGGCCAGGAGTTCACCTTAAAGGAGCAATGCAACAATTTTTGTACTTTGCGCAAATACCGCTTAAAACGGATCCCTAACGTTAATGACCTATGAAACACGCGTTCGTTTTTCACCCCACGCAATATAAGTCCCAGAAAAAAATTAAAGAAAAACGAGCAGTGTTCACCCCCTCAACTCGCAGCCAGAACAAGCGGCCACGTGATCTGGAGCCGATTATATGCCGCCAGTGTTGATCATAGCCACGCGCTGGGATTGGCAAAGCGCAGGGCACGCGCTGAGTTCCAGACATTGTTATGGCTCGGCTGTTGTCGTAGTTGCAGCGATTGGACACGGGTCACAACCCGAATGCTTCTCGAGCTAGCAATTGTCACGAGCCCAAGTCTAGTGCCCACGCAATGCTCGGGTCCAATCTATGAACCGCATTCAAATATCGTCACTTGGGTGTACTGCGATCCCCGAGTTACGTCATCAAATTTTGCAAAGGAGAGATTGAATGAAAATGATCGCTTTTGTCCTTGAAATTACACCGCAACAAAGGAGTTTCTTGGCCAATGGCGTTGCGTGTGAATATCCTTGAGTCCCAGGTGTGCCAGTAGGCCCGTGTAGAGAGAAAAACATTCCAATTGAATATCGTTGCACAGCTCCTTTAAAGATGCAGATGCATTGTCTCGTCTGTCGATTTCCGAGATGAGGCATGATACGGAGGAGGTCTTCTACACTCGACTGTGGGAGGGAACCGAAGATCTAACTTTCAGCGATGGCAAGTTTCAAGTTCCAGTCACGGCTGTGAGTTACATTCTCAGGCTATACCATGATAGTCCAGAATCAGGCGGCCATGATGGATTTTGGAAGACGTATAGTAAACTGGCTCACCGATTCTGCTGGCCTGGAATGAAGCAAGATATCTACCAGTATGTGCGTTCGTGTCACGAATGCCAGATGAACAAAGCCAAGCAGAAGCAACGATTCAATGAGATGACTTTGCCAATTCACTCGGGTGTCCCATTCGAAGTAGTTCATCTGGATTTCGCCGAATTAAGAAAGAAGGGTGATGGAGTGGCTAGAACCCAAGCTTTTCTTATAGCCATAGACGAGTGTACGCGCATCGCTGCCTCAAGAGCAGGAAAAGAAGACGCAAACAGCGTCATTTCAATGCTAGAAAGGGACATGTTTAAGAACACCAAGGTGATTGTTTCGGACAATGGTCCTGCGTTCCGGAGTAAAAAACTGGAGCAATGGGCAAGATCCAGGGGAATCGAACTGCGCTTTGCTGCCCCATATCACCCAGAAGCGAATGGCCTCGCAGAACGACTGATTCGAAACTTGAAGCAGTACTTGTTTATGTACCCGAACTTCGTCGGCGGTTGGAAGTGTGCCCTTGAGGCAGCAGTGGCCCATCATAACCGCTCACATACTACAGCCCTAGGCTGTAGTCCCAACTACGCGGCCTTCGGACTTGCACCTTACTTGCCGGCAGATGTACAACTTGGCATCAAAGATGATCTAGTGCTGACAGAAGAAAAGAAGACCTATAAACAGCAAGAGCTCTATAGGAAAAGAATGAAGAAAAACTTTGACAAAAGATTTCGTTCAGTCCCTAACATTCAAGTGGGCGATTTCGTCATTGTTAGGAAAGGCATCCATGGAACACACACAAAGTTTTCCGGGCCCTACCAAGTGACGAAAACAGCTGCACTGAATGTGCCACCATCGGAAATGTGTTTCCATATCATCCCAGGAGGAATGAGTAAAAAAGGTTGGTATAATGTGACAGCTAGATGATGGACATAGAAGAAGAAGAAACCAGGCAGAACAGGGATAGAAGAAGAAGAAAAGGGGGAATCATAGAAATGGCGGATCGAGTAAAGCACTATTTTGTAAGCTATCTCGAATTGTATTTGTAGAACGTTACAACTGATTCAAACAATCAGGATTTATTCCGTATGACACGCCCGACCACCGAGCTGACTCGCACGAAGACGTCGCCGGGTCGTCGTCCCTTCTCCTGGCTAAAGACATCGCGCGTTTTACGAACACGAATTGGTAGAAGCTTGAAACA
The DNA here is from genome assembly GCF_016920785.2 of Ixodes scapularis. Lineage (NCBI taxonomy): Eukaryota > Metazoa > Arthropoda > Arachnida > Ixodida > Ixodidae > Ixodes > Ixodes scapularis. The sequence continues at coordinate 142,690,445 of NW_024609857.1, read as the reverse complement.
CGCGCAAACGTCAAGCACTTCGTGCTTTACTCGGGCCTTTCTCGTGCAACGCGCGTATTTTTCATCTGCCTTGCACGGCCGGAAAAACGAAGGAACAAAATATAAGAAGAAAACTCGGTCGGGTGTGGCCACGGAACTTCCGTCAACTCTACACTCCTCAACGAGGTAGAGGAGCTTAGAGTGATAAACTGGAAGTTCTAAAGTTCTGAAGAAGCTCGGGCGTGCAGTGCACGTTCAATGTTGGAAGCCTCGGTGATATGAACCCTTCGACCGTTGTCAGGGCCCAGGGGGTCGTGGACAAGGCTGCCGAAGGTGCTGTCCCTCACGTACAAGACATAGCATTCTTAGGTTCTTGTCTTATATAGTATCAGGGTCGGCATGGGCGGTCGATCAGGTGCAAAACATCCTCAGCGAAGGCGGTGACGCTCTCGTTGAGGCCGTGGCCTGGACAGAATCAGGAATGCGGCTGTCTCTCGTCGATGTTGGCCGACGAACGTGCCCTTCAGCTCGATCTTGCAAACTTCCCACGACGTTAAGGAGGATTCATGGTTCTCAGACCAGTGCCTGGCAGTTTCTTCAACGAGAAGTATAGGTTCTGCAGGAGCTGGTTGTCTGTCCACCCATTGTGGCGGGCAACGTGGTGGTATTGTTCAATCCAGTCCTCTACGTCTTCAAACACGCTGCGTCGAAGGGCGTCAAAGTGTGAGATGCGACAGGCATGCAAACTATGGTGGGAGTGGACGCGGTTTGCGTCTACAGGTTTGTCATTGTTGGCTTAGTTAACGTCGGTTTCTCTGGCAGGAGACCGAATTCCGTTGGTTCTTCCTGGTAGCAGCAACTGGCTCAGATTTCATGTTCTTCGGGGTGTATTTGCGAGGTTCGTTCTTGTGGTAGTCGCTCGTCTTGCGGTTTTTCTGCCGGGCTCGGGATAGGACTTGGTTCACGGCTCGTCGGAAGTTTAAAATGCGGGGTAGTCGGCCGCCACCCATGTCCGTTATCGGGCAACTCAGCTGAGGAGCCGCCAGGATGCACACAGAGTGAAGTGCTATGCGTAATGTACCCAGCACCTCCACCAGAACATACGATGACAGCCGAGCATAGCCTGGAACTTTCTAGAATAGTAAATATTGCTATAATTAGATAGGACTGGAACAAGCATCCGTGACAATATAACAAAACTGACAGACGAGAGTCTATCCCGACTACTAAAGAAGCTGCATTGCTTTAGTGGCGTTCTGTCCGAATAAATCCTCTCCTTCGGGGTATGGCGACTGCTGTAGATGAACTGAACTTGAATGGATGTTGGACGACTTTTCTGGTAATGAGCCACTGCAGACTGTCGCCGCAAAGCGGCGTGAACGGGTGAGCTGGCTCGTTAACACGCTCGATGAAATGTCTTTACAGCTTCCAATTCACGTAGCGAGTGTGGATGAAACGTTTGTGTCGACTGAACGTGCGACAGACCAGCGGATTTAATACCAACTCCAACACTTGTGCTCCGTGAAAGTGCCCGTCTATGCCAGAACAATTTAGGAAGCAGCGCATCATCACCTAAAGCACGGCACAGGAACTACCAGCTTAAAGGCGGCTCTTCGGTACGCCGCACACCGGTGCTCCGTGAAAGTGCCCGCACCCGCCGGAACAATTTGAAAAGCAGCACAGCATCATTTAGCACGGTACGGGAACTACCAGCTTCAAGGCAGCTCTCCGGTGCGCCGCACAACCAAAGTGAGCCTCCGGTTATTTGAACGAACCGGCACCGCGATTGCACACTGCCAAGCACGACTCACGCAATTTCCGTCGCAAAACTGTGTATACAGATGCATTGCACACGCTTCACTGCAGACGTCGAGGATTCCGATGGTCAACGGGAACACAAAAACGTCGCCTAAATATTTATCCTAGTGACATCCGAATCAATCGGAGGTCCGAGCAACGCAGGGCCGATTGCCTTTTTCGTGGCCTTATCCCCGTCAATCTTAAGCGAAATGCACACCGTTCCTCCGTATTTTCCCGTTATACCTACGTGAACGGTGAGACACCACGCTGAACTCTGAAGTCGCTCTTGACCGGCCTCGTATGACGCCTTCCGCGTCTGAAATAAATATTTCAGACGTCTGATATGAAGGTGAACGCCGGACCGTAGACCGGTCCGTGCTATCAGCGCCATGACGCGGCTGCCGTGGCGGCTCGCGTTCTTATCGCGCTCTTCGCCGAGATTAAGCGCTTGGATCGAGCACTGTTCTCAGCTAAGGGAGGAAGTGGCCGAGTGGGCTAACGCGTCTCAGCTCGGAGCGTGGAGCGAAAGCTTGCGCTGGGAACCTCCTGGGTTCGATCCCCGCCGCCCCCGCCCGTTTCGATCTGGATGAGTTTCGTACCGGCACGCGTTCGTGTGATCACTACTGCGTGATGCACGTTAAAAATCCCAGGTTAGCGGTTACCGCACTGGCTAAATTTCTCATCTACAGCTAAGAGACCGATTACCCGTTGAGGCGCATCTCCATCAAGGCTGTATAAACATAAAGAGCAAGCCAATTTTTTTGTTCTCAGCTCTGCTGCTACTCCCAACAGAAAGCGCGAGGACTGCGTTCAGACGCTATCGGTAGACGATGTGATATAGTAAAAAGACGGTGAGAGTGCAGGCAAGCTGGTGGTAGCTAATCATGTCGTATTACACCTGAGACTGCGGTGGAAGAAATCGGAAGAACTTTCAGTAGAAGGAACAGACACAGAGAACGTCTCAATGAGACGTTCTCTGTGTCTGTTCCTTCTACTGAAAGTTCTTCCGATTTCTTCCACCGCAGTCTCAGGTGTAATACGACGTGATATAGTAATTTTTTTTTTGTTGTGATATGAGCTAAACCGGAAAGCTGTGGAACAAATAAAAAAAACTGAAAGCCGTTTACAACTTCCTGTAACGCCGAATTGGAGCGCAGCTCTTGAGGAGGAGGAGTGGAGGGTATATTCCTTCTCCTCCCTCGTGATCATGCCTGCTAGTCCTCCTCCCCTCCTGCTCTCCCTCCCTCTCCTTTACCACCTCCTCGTCCTTCAAGCTCCTCCCCTCCCCTCGCCTCCGCCTCCTCGTCTCTCCTCTCCCCCTCCTCCACCTTCGTACTGCTTTCCTCCTTGCCGCTCAAGCCGGAAAGGGTCGCGTAAGAGCTGTGCTCTTACGCGACCCTTTCCCCCCCCGAACCATACTAGACAATGAGGGGAGGAGGAGGAGGGGGAGGAGGAGGAGGGCAGAGGTCCGGGGGGTCACGTGACCTCGAGGGGACGGGATCACATGACCTTGGGCGGGCCGTCACGTGACTTCGGCGGGGGGAGGGGTCACCCCCCGGGGTCACGTGCCCTTGGCAGGGGAGGAGGGGGGAGGAGGAGGAGCGGAGGGGGAGGAGGAGGAGGGGGAGGGGCGACGCCGACGCCGACGCCAACGCCGACGCCGCACAGGCTGGAAACGGGTCATGTGACCCCCTCCCCCCGAGGTCACGTAACCCGCCCGGACCATACTACACAATGAGGGGAGGAGGAGAAGGAGGGGGAGGACGAGGAGGAGGAGGGGGAGGAGGAGGAGGGGAGGGCGCGGTTACGCCGACGCCGACGCCGACGGCGACGGCGACGGCGACGCCGACGGCGACGCCAACGGCGACGCTGCTCAGGCTGGAAACGGGCCCCTAAGAGCTGCGCTCTAAAAAAAGTAACTTATCCTTTCCGTTTCTTAAAAAAGAACAGCTATTAGCGTTCGCAGTTATTATATACTTTGTTTCAGCTTAGGTCCGAGCGCGGCTGATGTTATGAGCCGAAGGGCCAATCAAACATCGAAAGAGGAGTAACGTCATGGCGTGCTTTCTGCAGTTCATAGGACCAGCCGGTATTCGCCGTTTCTCTGTGCGTGCTCCTTTGCTGGCTACACTCTAAAAAAATCTGTGCGTCTACTTTCACGCACAACACTCGGAGAGCCAATCAGCGCAACTTACGGAGGCAGCTCAGCGAATGACGATGCCGAAACATATGTTTAGACCAAAAAACGCAGTCTGAGTTGTGGCATTAAGCAATGCAAAACGTCACGCTTGCATTGCTTAATGTCACAACTCAGTCTGCGTTTTTTTGGTCTAAACAGGTGTTTCGGCATCGTCCACTCTAGTTCACGTGCAATGTGCAAATCATTTCCCGGCAATGACGGGGGCACGGCGCCCACAAAAAGCGATGCCGAAATCGAAACCCACTTCCGCGCTTTCTGCAGGGAGTAGCATCAGAGCTGAGAAAGTAGCATCATAGCTGAGAACAGCGCTCAGTATAAGCCCTTAATCTCGGCGAATCGAGCGATAAGAAAGCGAGGCGCCGCTGCAGCCGCGTCATGGCGCTGATAGCACGCACCGGTCGACGGTCCGCCGTTCACCTTCATATCGCCTGCGGGTGTACAGTGGCAGCGGCCTTATGGGGGTCACTTTCGAGTGCAGACCGGAACTTCGGTTTATCGCTCTAAGCCCCTCTACCCCGTTGATACTCCTCTAAATTTCTTCTTCCTCCCCAGTCCAGTTTCGGTCTTCGTTTTGAGCAGTTGAGTATTTCGTCTTTATTAAAATATACGATATGCTGTAGCAAAATATTGATGGGGTAGTCTTATTACACCATATTAAATCGCCTAAAAAAATAATATTTTGGGGGGGGGGGATGGTGTTAGTGTTTTTGCAAAGGGGTACGTGCTCCGGTTGTTATTTGAGGTACCCAAGCATATCGCATTTTCTGAATACCCGAACTTGATGGTATGCTCTATATTGTTTCAAAATTCAACATAGTTATTAAAGGAACCGTAAATGAAGATGCTGCCGAAAGCAACATTCGTATTTCCGCGCGCTCTACAGTGGTGTGACGTGGAAGTCTGTACAAATGGTAAAAACTTTCAGGTCGCGAGGGGTGTCGCCTGAAAGTTTTTACCATGATACGCTGAGTGCTGTGGGGTTAAACAGAGTATGTTAACTTTTTTTTTTGTGCTGATCAGTGAATGAGTTTCCGAGCATTTATTTTACCACCATCAAACGTCTTCTAATAAGTTAGGAACATGGTTTATTGCCCACTTTCTACCACAGTCCAAAACCGCTTTCCGTCAACTGCTCTATCAATAGTCCCTGCGTTGTAACTAACAATTCACTTAGATTAGTTAAACTAAACGCTAGAAGCATTGTAAAGAAAGCATTTTATTTCGGAGATATAATTCTCAGTTATGACCCCGATGTAATAAACGACCGTTCCTCCCGCGGTGGAAGAGTCGCATCCATTACCAAAGATGGCATTGATTTTATTTTTTCAGCTAAATACGAGGTGCATGGCTGAGGCGGGTGATGAAACTTGTTTTCTCAAAATTGTTTATTCTTGTCGGAGCTGTTTATAGGCCGACAAGTGCTCGAAATAAGATAATTTACGAATCACATGACGTCCTCCAGGAACAATCCAAGAGTTTCAAAACAATAATTATGAGGGGTTACTTCAACCTTCCAAACGCTGACTGGCCTCCGATGACCACAGTGGCCCCATGTAAACACTCCGATGCCTTCGTAGATATTGCGTTCGAATATATTCTAACAAAAATAGTGTAAAGTCCCACTCGCATAGCTAAATTTACTAGTTCCATTCTTGATATTTCCTTTGTTATCCAAATACTTTATGTAGCCGACGATCACTGTGTGACCGCGGAAGGCTTATCTGACCATTGTATGGTCATTCTTGACTGCCTCTTCTGTGAAAGCTCCGCCAGCACAGAAGAGGGCTGCGGTGGCAGGTGTTCGTTTCTGTTAAATACCGCTCAGTATCAGGTGCTGACCACTATCGAGCTGAAAATTTCATACATTACCAATGTGTTGTACTTTTAGACCACTCTGCGTGGTTTTAGAAGTGCTTGTGTCCAATGTTCAACCCTGTCACGCAAAAAAAGGAGAGTTTTTACTGGAGTTAAAAGCTTTGTCTCGGAATTTACATGCGGGATGAACTTCTGCATATCTTATGTTGCGATAGACTACATCACCCACTCACAAAGCAGGACATCTAGTCGCTGCCATGTCTCTATCAGGCAACCTCATTTCTTGGCATTTCAAATGAGAGGAGAACTGTACTCGCACAGCTTTGATCTGTGCTCAAAAGAAGAGAGGGCACATGTGCCCGTATCTTTGACAGCTTGGCCAAGAAACGTTGTCCCGAGTATGGGCTCGTGTGAGCAATAACGAGAAATTGCTAACCTATTAAGGTAAATCCCACGCGCAAACTGTACCCACTTGCATAACTGTACCCACTTGCATGTCAGCGGTGCTGCACTTCCAATGTTCTTTGCGGAGAGCAAGTCCGTTTTGATTGGCTCTGAGTGAAAGAATGGCGGGGAGACCTCAACGCAGGCTGCCCCGAGGTCTACCCCCTATCCTTCCAACCCGAGTAGTAGTAGTAAGCGTTATAGGTGGAGTAGAGGGGTTACTCAGAGCTCGGCTTTCTGGCTTTACCGCAACCCCTACGCAAAAAGCAGAAAAACTGGCGCTGCGCATCGAGTGCACACGTCGCAGTTTACTGCAGACTGCACTTTCACTGGAAGGCTGTACAACCAGATGGTGGCCTAGCTCTAACAAAAGCTCGAACGCCCATAAAGCCCATTATGAGTACAGGTAATGCGAACTCATTCGTCGTTCATTTGATCCATGCCAGTCGACAAGGTCTGTTCACGTAGCAGAGCGCGTTGAATAAACTTTAGTTCGCACAGGAAGAATAAAACACTGAAATGAACGAAGGACCTTTTTTCTGAAAAAAGAAAAGCGTGGCATTTATACAAGCAGTTCCTTCAGTTCCTACAGCGTAACGGAGGGCATGCCCCTCCGTATTCTCCCTTCCTCCTCTCCTCCTCCCCTCCCATTTAGCGGGGAAATTTTCCCGCTAAATTTAGCGTAAACATCTTCCCGCTAAATTTAGCAGAAACATTTCCCACTAAATTTAGCGGGGAAATTCTTCCATAATGCAACGCGCGGTCACGCCCTGTTGCATTATGTTCATAATGTAACGCGCGCGGTTACGCCGACGGCGGCGGCCACGCCGTTCAAACGGGAAATGAGCGCCTAAGAGTTGCACTCTAAAACAAACGAACTTACATTGGTGTAAAATGATTCAGGAAGGGAAAAATTTTTTCCAAGCACCTGTGGTAACTTGTAGTGCCCGAGTAGCCGGACTTTTGAAAAATTCCTCGTATGTACGTATATATCGCCCAACGAGGTAGAGGGGCTTAGAGTGATAAACCGGGGTTCCGGTCTGCACTCGAAAGTGACCCCCATGAGGCGGCTGCCATTGTACGCAAATTTGACCACTCGTCACGTGACCAAACCAAATACGTGACGTCACAGGAAAGATGGCAGCGCCCAGAGAGCGGCTGGCCCCAGCTGGGCCGGAGCTTGTCGGATGCTTTGTTCGTTGTCGGTCGTGTCGGCGAGTTGATTTCGGACGCGGAAAACGTCATATGAGACCGGTCGAAAGCGACTTCAGAGTTTAGTGTGGTGTATAACGTAGGTATAACGTGATAATACGGAGGAACGGTGTGCATTTCGCTGGTGACCGACGGGGATATTGCCACGAAAGAGACAATCGGCCCTGCGTTGCTCGAACCTCCGATTGGTTCGGATACCGCTAGGATAAATTTTTAGGCGACGTTTTTGTGTTCCCGTTGACCATCGGAATCCTCGACGTCTGCAGTGAAGCGTGTGCAATGTATCGGTATACAGAGTTTTGCGACGGAAATTGCGTGAGTCGTGCTTGGCAGTGTGCAATCGCGGTGCCGCTTCGTTCAAATGATCGAAGGCTCACTTTGGTTGTGCGGCGGACCGGAGAGCTGCTTTGAGCTGGTAGTTCCCGTACCGTGCTAATTGATGCTGTGCTGCTTTTCAAATTGTTCCGGCGGGGGCGGGTACTTTCACGGAACACAGGTGTGCGGCGTACCGAAGAGCTGCCTTTAAGCTGGTAGTTCCTGTGGCATGCTTTAGGTGATGATGTGCTGCTTCCTAAATTGTTCTGGCATAAACGTGCACTTTCACGGAGCACAGGTGTTGGAGTTGGTATTAAATCCGCTGGTCTGTCGCACGTTTCGTCGACACAAACGTTTCATCCACACTCGCTACGCGAATTGCAAGCTGTAACGACATTTCATCGAGAGTGTTACCTACCCAGCTCACCCGTTCACGCCGCTTTGCGGCGACATTCTGCAGTGGCTCATTACCAGAAAAGTCGTCCCACATCCATTCAAGTTCAGTTCATCTACAGCATGCGCCAAACCCCGAAGGAGAGGATTTATTCGGACAGAATGCCACTAAAGCAATGCAGCTTCTTTAGTGGTCAGGATAGACTCTTTTCTGTCAGTTTGTTATATTGTCACGGATGCTTCCTCCAGTCCTATCGTATCAATATTTACTATTTTGGAAAGTACCAGGCCATGCTCATCTGTCATCGTATGTTCTGGTGGAGGTGCTGGGTACTTTACCCATAGCACTTCACTCTGTGTGCACCTTGGGGGCTCCTCAGCCGAGTTGCCCGATAACGGGACACGGGTGGCGGACTATTCTGCGTCTTAACCCCCCGGCGAGCCGTGAACCAAGTCCTATCCCGAGCCTGGCAAAAAAATGTGAAAGTCGTTTACACCTCCTTGTAACGCCGAATTAGAGCGCAGCTCTTGAGGAGGAGGATGGAAGGGTACTGAGGGGAGGGTATACCGCCTCCCTCCTCCTCACCTCCTTATCCTCCTCCTCCCCTCATTCTTCAATCTCCTCCGGGGGGGGGGGGGTTACGTGACCTCGGTAAGAGGGGGGGGGGGGGGTCATTCGACCTCCGGGAAAGGGGGGTCACGTGACCTCGGGGGGGGGGGGTCACGTGACCCGGGAGGGCACGTGACCTCGGGGGGGGGGGGGGACACGTGACTCTCCCTGAGGTCACGTGACCCCGGGGGGGGGGGAGCTCGCGCGGTGCATTATGGGACATTTCCAATAATGCACCGCGCGGTTACGCCGACGGCGGCGACGACGCCGACGCCGCTCAAGCCGGAAACGGGCGCCTAAGAGCTGCGCTCTAAAACCGAATGACGAGCGAGTACCAGAAGCACGAACCTCGGATATACACCACGAAGAACCTGAAATCCGAGCCAGTCGCTGCTACCAGCAAGAACTACCGGAATTCGGTCTGTTGCCAGAAAAACCGGAGCTGACTAAGCCAACAATAACAAAACTGTAGCAGCAAACCGTGTCCGCTCCCACCATTGTTTGAAGGTCCGTCGCACCTCACACTCCGACGCCCTTTCACGCAAAGTGTATGAAGACGTCGTGGGCTTGATTGAACAATATGACCGTGTCGCCCGCCACAGTGGGTGGACAGGCAACCAGTTCCTGCAGAACCTATACTTCTCGTGGAAGAAACTGCCAGGCACTGGTTTGAGAACCACAAATCCTCCTTAACGTCGTGGGAAGTTTGCAAGATCGAGCTGAATTGCACTTTCACTAGCCAACATTGACGAGAGAGAGCCGAATTCCTGATTCTGTCCAAGACACGGCCCCAACGAGAGCGTCACCGCCTTCGTGGAGGATGTTTTGCGCCTGATCGAGCACCCACGCCGACCCTGATTCTGCAGAAGACAAAAAGTTAAAACTCCCATGTTTCTCAAGTGAGGGCAGTCTTGTACACGTTACTAAAGGAAAGTAATCGATTACAATTACTATTACTCTTGGCTAAAAAGTATTCGATTAGATTACTTGATTACTCGACGGCAAAAGTAATTGGACATTACTTAAAGAAGTAATCGTTACTTTTCCGATTACTTTATTCTGCGAAGACTTGCATCTTTAGCGCTCATAACAATGAACTACTTCCAACCTATATTTCACATTTGCACAAGTATTGAAGAAGAAGAACTGGCTCCCTCTTCGTGGTCGTTGCACCTTCACAATGCGGACACAAGCACATAATTCGTTTGAAGGCGTTTAATGATTTGGAAGTTCGCCAGTGTGTGTGTGTGTGTGAAAGGGGGGGGGGGGCGGAGGGGTTCTAGATCTTGTAAAGCTTGAGCAAGGGTTGTCGCTCAAAGTTTTCTTTTCGTCGCTCATTTTATTATTGACATGTGGATGAGCTCGCATGTTATACAAAAGAGCAGGAGCTCCAGGATTTGAAACGGATCATGTGTCGTATCCATTAGCGGAAGAGATCGCCCCGACCACTTCTCAACTCGAAACATTGCTTGTCACAAAGACCACGTAGGGGAAATGGGGAAATATTTCAACTGCCTTTGTTATATTTTGCATCCGCTTTAGGCATTCTTCGGTTCTGATTCACCAAAAGGCTCTGGGTTCTCCTACGGGCTGCGAGTAGGTACCCTAAGCAGGATATTTTAATTTTATTTTTTTATTTCTGTGTGTGTGTGTGTGTGTGAGGAGGTTAGTTTGAACGAAGGACTCACAAAGCTACATTCTGCTTCCTCAAACTTCGCCCTGTATGGTCTTTGACACGCACTGTGGCTTCCCGGGGGCTTCCCACTCCCAGTCCCAGCTCGAAAAAAAACCGAACATTCCACAGAAACTGTACATAGAAAGAGATTGACCTCGTTTCCTACAGCTCCGCAATTTTTTTTTTTTTTTCAGTTCGAAAAAAAAAATGCAAATTTTATTTTTGTCATTCCATAAAAAAAGGCGTGTGGCCGGGGGGGGGGGGGGGGGTACCGTGGACAAATTGTAACGGTTACAAGTAATTTTTATTACTTCAAAAAAGTAATCAGATTACTCTTGTGATTACTGCCTAATAAAAGTAATCAACTGATTACAGAATTACTTCAAAAAGTAATCGATTACAAGTAATTTGATTACTTGTAATGCGTACGGTACAAGTCTGAGTGAGGGACAGCACCTTCGACAGTCTTGTCCGCAACCCCGCGACAACAGTCGAAGGGTTCATATCACCGAGGCTTCCAACATTGAATGTACACTGCAGGCCCGAGCATGTCACTATCAACAACTCCCCAGCGTCTCGACACTCGAGTCGTCAAGCTGCAACTTCGACGCCAGCCTCCCAGGCATCCGCGACATCGTACCCGACGTTGTCCGGGAGGAGATCAGGAAGCTATATACTTTCTGTCATCAGTTGCCTGGGATTTATTTCGATTGCCGAGATTGTTTCGGAACAAGTTCGACAGGCATTTCAACCGGAGACTTCTTCGAGCGACGCGGCATCTGACGAACCGAGGGCGACTTAAGCCACAAAGTCACGACGACCGCCACCGGCTACCCGTTAGTATTCAATGTCAATTCAACGGGACAGCCCAACGCCGAAGCATTCCCGACATCGGGAAGAACCAGTGTAGGTCCGCGCTGAACAAAGTACACCGAGGAAAACGGAGGTGCTGTGAATGGTAGACCGAAAACCACTCTGCTACCACTGCATGAGACCGACCATGTCTACTGGAGGTGCCCGTAGCAATGAATTATCCTGAAAAAGTTTGTGCCGAACGACCTTCGACCACGTCTCGAGGGTCCGCGGGAAATTGAGGATTACCTTCGTCGGCCTTTGTCCCTGGTGCCGGCATCACCCCGAAGCTCCCGATCCCGATCACCTCGACGGCAGATAAGCGCGACAAAGCAGCTGAGCGGCAATGCCATGACAGTTGATTTGGTGTCGGCTGTCGTCCAAGGACAATACCTAACAATTTGCTGACACCAATTATCTGTGTCCACGCCACGAAGCACACAATTTCCAACTTTGAGGGAGAATGCCGCTGAGTGACTTGAAGAAACAGAATGGTTGGTTGTTCTCAAAAGTTGACACCAAGCATCACCTGATTTCACTTTGCCACACGAGACTTACACAAGTTGCAATAACCGCGGGATTAAAATAAAAAATCGTCATTACGGAATGGAAATGAAAAGACTTCGATAGCAAACAAACATTGTTGCCAGCCATCAAGTCAACGGTAGAGCAAAAGGCACAGCCTCGTAAGCAATAGATGCCCGAGATTGCTGCATTTACGCAGAGAACTACCAGGAAAATTTGCGCATTTGCGCATTAGAAGCCAGCCCTGCGGCTTCAGTGCACCAAATGTCAGTGGCGGCACATGACACATGATAACAAGACGGCATCAGTCGGTCAAAGTTGCCACTCGACCAAACTGAACACCGACGTGCCAGGAGCATCATCCGACAAGAAGGAGCACAGGTACTGCGACTGACCGCCCCACACGAGACTGTCGCAGAAAGAACTCCTTATGGAAGCATTTGCTAAGAACCAATAATTATGGAATCAAGTGGAAATAAACATATTTCCGCTCGCCTTTATGCCTTCAGTGTCTATACAAAAAGAATTGTGTTCACCGCACGTGCTGGACCTTCTGAGGGAACTCGCATCTCTGACCCCTCAATATTAATTATTAGGACATACCAGACTGGCAGACTAGTTGCATTGGGATGCACTCGCTCCACTTCTCCTCAGCATGTGGTGCATTCAAAAACCAACTCCAGTGATGTGAAAATGTTGTTTATTAACTTTTTTTCTCCAAGCATGCGGCTTTCTCCGGGGAGCGCTAGACTGGTGGCATTCGCGGAAACTAAGCTAGTCACGTGGCGCAACATGAAACGGCCCGCTCGAGGGGTGTCCTGCCCACTATCAGCTGGCGGCGAACGCGGAAGGCTGCTCGCACAGTTTTTGCAAACATCATTGCTCGAACAATAAACAAACTAAAGCATGAAGGCGTATCAACGATGTCGTCGTCAAAAAACAAAAAATATATCATAAAGCACTTTACTTTTATCGCTTATCAAGCTTATAGAGTGGGCAGGACGCCCCTCGAGCGGGCCGTTCCATGTTGCGCCACGTGACTAGCTTAGTTTCCGCGAATGCCACCAGTCTAGTGCTCCCCGGAGAAAGCCGCACGCTCGCGCGTTATAGACAAGTGTGATTAGCACTGTACGTTGGAGATAGGCACATGACAACATATCATCAAAGTGCTCATTTGCACATATTCGTCACACACCTTCACTCCGACTCTACAATTGGCTCGAGGGGGCTGCGGCGGTTCCCCGTTACCAATTTACATCGAAACGAAGTATAGGCGTCCCGCACTTTTGAAAAAAGTCTTTTGACGAGGCTGAAAAGAATGGTAGTTATCATTTTTCAACAAGACTGCTCTTCGGGCAAGGGAGGAACGCAAATATGAGTCCTCTTGTCCAGGTATTTAGAACAAGTAAATAACTGACCGATTGATACAATACACTCTTGATAAAAAAAAAAGTATTGCTGCAATAAATCCTACCAAAGAGAAAAATGTGCAGTTAATCTTCAATTTCCGAGTTGCATTACATTTAATTAACGAATTGCTGATATGTGTGGTTCTGTCTCTGGGGCCTCAAAAGATTGGGGCTGCATTTTTGTTTAAAGATTCTAGATGTTAGAATGAAGGGTTAGACAACCATCCAAAAGGAGTATGATCCAACACATGTAGGTTACTGTGGACTATTGATACCGATCGGCAAGGTAAAGAGTCTACTAATGCTAATTTCTAAGGGACATCGGATGCAACATTTTGTGCACTGATCAATCCAAAATGTGACGACTTGCTGTGTTCCGAGTTGCAAGGGGACAAATAAACTGTTTTATGAACATAGATAATGAACCTTTTTTCCCTAATGATTGGTTCAAATGCATTGTAGAAGTTCGCGTGCACGTCAATTAAGCAAACGCCAGTCTTTCACTTAAAAAATATTAAGATCGAATGTAGAATTGTTGATTAGCACGAAAGGTTAAAGATCGCAGGAACATCCTCGCTAAAGTTGCTATGGTTATTCGGTGACGCAGGGCTTAAACAACTTCCCCTAGGCCCTAACGCGACGTATACCTTTCGCCTCCATTCTGAGACACTCCAATGTTCAAGCGAGGCTAGAAAAATGTAAATATTTTTTGCTAGACGTTATATCGTAAATTTGTTGATTAGTACAAAACGTAAAGATCGGAGGAGCTTCCAAACTAGAAATTGCTGTGATTTTGCATTTACCTAGGGCTGAAACGAATTCTCCTGGGTCCTACGTCCGACGCGTGGATTTCGCATCGATTCTCAGACATTTCAACGTTCAAACAAAGCTAAAAGAAAGCAAAAATTTCATGCTAGAAGCACACAAAGCTTTATCGATTCTCGAACACATCCGGTAATCCGAGCACCGGTACGGCGATACGGCTGAAGCTGTCTCACGGGCGTTAATATCCAGATGATCCAGAGCGATCTTGCGCAAAAATGGAGAAAGTCTCATTCCTTCATATTTTCACATTATACCTTCGTCAGCAAGCACGAAGAAGCCCGAAGTCGTCGGAAAGCAGCTGCACATCACGGCTACCGCGCACGAACAAACTCGCATCCTCTAGCTCTGGGCGTTGCCATCTTACCGGTGACGTCACGGCTTTTGTGAGGTCACGTGACGAGTGGTCACTTTTGCGTACAACATGGCGGCAACCGGGAGGGTGCCACGTCTAAACTTCCGGTTTATCACTCTAGGGCCCTCTACCTCGTTGAGATCGCCGCAAGAATGCAGCTTTTATAGTCTCTGACAGAGTGACGAAAATGGGGCGAGTCTTTCGGACCCGAATCCTTCAGCACACGCTCGTTGTCTTTTGTCATGCTATGGCAGCGTTTGCTCGCTCGAAGCTTACAAGACCCCGAAGCGTGTCAAAACTATGAAGCTCGCCTTGGAGATGGGGCAACTAACGCTCCTGCCTGCCGTTTTACTTATTTGCTTGTTTGCACATACTGCTATCTCATTTAAGCTTATTACAGAAGTGGGTATACAGCGGCGTACAGTACTGGTGAACAAAGCGACAAGTAGAGAAAAACACCCTAGGAAATAAAAATTTAAATCAACCACACATTAAGACAAAGAAGAATCGGGCCGATCACCCCTCGAGTGATCTATAGTATCGACATCAGCACTTTTGACAGAAGAGAGCCTTAGACCGCACCGCCCGGTCCGGGCTGACAGAGCTGGAAGGTACCAATAGCCATCCCCAGGCTCTGCCACGAAGCCTGCCAGTAACGGACAGACAAAGGTCTATGGTGGAGTGGGCACGCCCGACAGGGGACGCGGAGTGGAGGGCCAGGATTCTCAGAACTCTCTCGAACTGCGTGTCTAAGGGGGAGTACACAATCTAGGCTACCACTTCCCTCCGACACACCGAGCCCGCCGGCCTGCATCTTTTCTCATCGGCCTCACAATTACCATCAGAACCATCGGCCCCAACGGGATTCCTTTGAAGATCCCACAGGCTCCCAGCTACCCGCGCGGCATGAGCAGACAACCTGAATATTAGAATACAAACTTGTGTAGGGATCTTGATTCTCATGTGTCAAGTTCTCTCCCCCCCCCCCCCCCCCCATTCCCCCGAAAAGCATGCGGTATTCACACGGGGGAGACGTTTCTCCCTTTGCTCCCCAGGACGAGCATCACGTGGTACCAATGTCACGCTTTTGCGCGAAGCCACGCTGGACGTAGACATCCCGGGAGGCCGGGGGAGCGTTTGCTCTGCAGCTGGCTGCACAAACGCTCTCCGCCTTGGTATGGGATTTATTTGCAAATGGCGGTATTTTATTCCCGTGCCTGGCTACTTTGCAGGTTTTGATCAGCGAGAGGAAGTCGGTGGCTTCGAGGAAGGCGCCGGCCTTCTTAGTGCCTGCCCTTTGTACCGTCGCTTTGCGTTGCCTTCATCTGTACTGCACGCTACTAATGATACGGAGTATGGCTTCCACTTATCGTCTGCCAACAACAACCGTCCTGATAGGGTAGAATGCGCGTTTAATGCGCAAATCCTGCATTCGTCGCAATGAACATTTTATGTTCTTGGTATGAGCATAGCCTCCTGTACACTAAGAAACCCTGGCAGATGGCCACGAGAAGCGGCCGCCGAAATGAAAAAGGGGGAGCGGCAGACAACGGATGAGAGGAGAGCCACGTGACTGGCGCCCTTCTGCGGCGAGACGCCGAAGCACACTTCTTCCGAGCGAAGAAGTCTGCTTTGGGTCCTCGCCGCTCCAAAAGCTGTGAGTTGACGTCCAGGTTCCCCGAGAAACGTCTCTTTGATGCTCTGTGCTAACAGATCCTCGCGCTCCAAGTCTGTGAGCGGGCACCCTATGACTCTTTCGTCGAACCGCCAGGCTTTGTGAGTACAGAGGAGGCTATGACTGTAATCTTCCATTTTTCTACTCTTGTCAGTGAGCACTGAGTCCTGTTGTCGAGAGCTCCACCGCTAAAGGCGTCTGATAACACCGACATCCCTCTCGGCTTCCCTCCGTTAATGTGAAGGCGTGAGTCGGACAGGGAGTCCCCCTGGTTTCGCCGTCGTTACGCACATGATGCACATCCCTCCCTGAAAAGTATCCCCCGTGCAAATGCACCCTTATCATTTAGCGCCAAGTCGCGCCACTGGTCACAACATGAAATTGAAAGGGCACAATGCGAGTTAGCAGAAAAAGTGATGTATTTAACATGCTCGATGTCACAGTCCTCATTAATAATTCTATGTAATATTTCTTGCCAATCTATTGTGCGCCAAAAAGCTGGGGCCTTCACCTCAACGTGAAGGCCCCAGCTTCCCCACCTCTCCTCCACGTGCCCAAAATACCGAGAGAAAGAACAAGTGGAAAGAAGGTCACTACCGACAAAACTGCCGTCTGGCTCCGTCGATATATCTAAAAAAAAAAGAATAACTTTTTTTTTGCGTAAAATTTATTTTGTGACACGCGTGTCGCAACCAGACTAATTATAAAAAAGAAACTTTTTTTTTTTTTAGTGGCACTTTAAGGTTGGGATAAAATAAGATGGTTAAGTATTAAAGGGACATTGCAACAATTTTTATAATTTCAGGAAATACAACTTAAATATTCTTTGGCGTTCATTACCTAAGAAACACCCGTTAAGTTTATCCCCGCGCAATGGCAATCGCAGAAAAAAAGATATAGAAAAGCAAGATTCACCCCCTCATCTCGCACCCTAAAACAAACGACCACGTGATCTGGAGCTGATTATATGCCGCGCATGTTTATTACAGCCACGCGCTGGAGTTGGCAAAGCACTGGGCACACGCTGAGTTCCACACATTGTTAAAGGAGCTGTGCAACAATTTCAGGGCTTTGCTTAAATAATTGTGGAAGTTGATGCCTTGCAGTTCTGAAGTGAACTACAGAAAACATGCCTGGATACCCTAGTTTGTATTTAAAAAAAAATAAAAAAATATCCAGGTTTTTGCCGCCTCTCAACTCGTACATTGTCTTCCGAGTCACGTGCGCAGTGAGGTTGATGGCGTAGGAGCGGGGTTCTGGTAAAGTTCTCTCTTTAGAGCCATAAGTGAGCAGCGAGAACTCAAACTATCTCATCGACGCCATAGCTTAAATCCAGAGGGAATTTCTTGTTCGTAAGTCCCACAAATACAGATTTTCCGGAGTTAATTTCAATTTAACATTTTTTACTCCAATTAAAGAAGCGCAGAGAGTAATCATTAAGTAATCGTTGATCACTCAGCTTGTCAGCCGTCTCGGTGGTTCGGAGGCGAAGCACCGACCTGCTGATCGCCAGGTGCTGGGTTCAAATCCCGGCCGATGTTCTGTCGGAGGGCTTATTGCGAAAAGAGCGCCGCGCAACTGGTATTTCGGTTCCACGTCAAGAGATCCCCAAGTGGTCCTCCGCTGGGGCGTGCAAGATGCCTTTCATTGGTTTAGCACACCCCCAAATTTGTTTCTTTTTGGGACGATCACCTTGTCAGTGGCTATTAAAGAAGACCTTTCGCCCATCTTGGTGTGACGCATTTAGTATTTAGCAATAGACCCTTTTCGAAACTCAATGCCCTCGTGTGGCTCAAACAGCAGTTTACCTTTCATCATACTAATGGCAGTAATCGACCTGCACACCGTAGTCGTTTGGTAGGCGCCATCTCTTTCACTAGTCAGCAGCAGTCGAGAATATGTGTTTTCACCCTACAACTCTTTCTAGAACTCTCAGTTTCAATGGTGACAAATGTACAGCAGGTAAGAACGAAGTACTGATCCACATTGGAGCCGTGATGAAATTGTATACATCAAGGGTTTGTAAAACCGATTATGTGCCGCCCACAGATTAACTGGACCTAATTCAGAAATTAACGCTTACGCAGCTCTTGTATTCCATTCCCGCCCGGCCTTGCATCGTATACTGACGTCTGGAATGCACAGGCCTCAGATCATCCGCCTATGAACATCTTAAACTTTTTCCGTCATCAGTAACCACAAGGCCTCCATTAGTACGACACCAAGGCCACTCCCCAGATGATGATGTAAGGGAGAAAATTTAGCAGACTGAATTTTGGAAAAGGGTTCTATCACAATTTTGCGAGAGTCGGATCGCATTCTCTGGCGCTAAAGTGTCCGCGAAATGGAACCGTCTCTTCCAGGTGCAGCATGCCGATTCCCTCACGTATCTGGAGATGCTGAGCCTGCTGCGACGCTACTCGGCCGGATTTCAAGCGCAAGGCATCGGGCGCGGTGACCGCGTCACCTGCTGTTTGTGCAACACACTGGAAAATTTCGTGGCTTTGTTCGGGGTCATATTTGCTGGAGCAACGACCATCTTGACCGAACCTGCGCTGACGTCCGGTAAGCTCTGCTTCTTCCGGGCGCCGACACCTTAGACTCGGCCTAAGGAGCGCTGGGCGGGGCTTAATGACTTCTTGCTTCTCGTTCTTCAATGTCTGTTCTCGACCGCAACTTGATTGGCGGCCGAGCCATAATAAGATGCTTGGAACTAAATTGCCACGCACTGACCGTAGACGCGGCTCTGACGTCACGCAGCCGCGGTGGCACCGCTGTCGGCACATGCGCAGAAGCTTCACCTCACGCGAGTTTCTTCGCACGCGCATCGCTCGTTTAGCCATAGGAACACGCAGCAACTGATCATGGCAGACGGGAACGTAAGGAACCTGTACTTAAAAGTTGAAACGATGACAAACCTCGCTTTTTATTACTGTACTGGTTCGGCCTCTCTGTTTGGTGATAAAATGAGAAAGCGATAGCTTTGTACTGAAATCTTGCGCGGACCTTGCCTGGTCCTATTGCTGTTGGTCGCACAGTAGCGAGGGCACGGGAGAGAGAGTCAGCAGAGGAGTGCAGCTGTTGGTCTAACGTCATATCGCGCGCCCAAGGGGGTTGTGCCGCGCAGATTGAGTGGGGTGGAGGGTAAGCGGTGCGCTAACACTCAAACCCCCCCCCCCCCCCCCTTCATCGTCCCTCGCGAAGGAAGGTTGCATTGTAGGGTAACGTAATGGTTCTAGCGTACCGGGCGACTTTCTTAATTATATCTTAAACCCGATGCGTCAACTCCATTGCCACCCAGGATTTCGCTACCTCTTCGGACCTGGGGTTGGGTTCGTGCCTTAGAAATTTGTGCCTCAGAGATACTCTTCTGCATGCCTGGAACCCTTCAAGCTGTATAAATTGTAATAAACGCAAAGTAGAGATTAGGTTGTTTAGGTCCCGGACATTGGAGTGTGGTCAGAGACCGCGGTGATCGTGGAAGATGAGGCCCGGATAGTTGGAGTTGAGGACATCTTGTTGAGGCCGACGGCGGAGAGTTCACGGATTTGGAGGCGAAGCTGTAATGATTACAGCAAAGGAAACTAAACCTTACTGCTTCGTAAAACAAGTGCACCAAGACAGTAAAAATATTTAGAAACTGTAACTAACTTCCGTGCACGGCTTACGTATTTAAGCAGTTACAAAAACGAACTCCTCGGCGTCGGACAAACCAAAGGCCAATGGAGAACAAACAATATTGGTGTTCCACAGGGAGCGGTTTTGTCGCCGCTACTATTCGACATCGCCATGGTTGACCTGGCTCTCGCCCTTGAAACCATCCTACAAATTCGCTTCACCATTTATGCGGATGACGTCACCCTGTGGACGACGGCATGTGGGGCGGATAGCCAACAACGCTACATGCAGAGCGCGCTTGACGTTGTCATGACCTTCGCCCTTCGATCAGGGTTGGAGTTATCTAAGGAAAAAACCACCTACATGGTTATACCCAGCCGACGCAGGAACGCCCGCACCAACATCCAACTGAGGGTGGATGGAATCCCCATCGCCCAGAACAACTCCGTCAAAATCCTCGGGGTCCCATTTGACCACAAAGGCGGTGCAGTCACCTGGCTTTGGAGAGTAAAATCGCAGTGGAAGGAGGGCCTAGACTTGCTCAAGGCTATCTCTAGCAAGGCCTGGGGTGCACAGGATGATCTCCTCCGACGAATCGTCCGTACCCTCCTAATCTTGAAGGTAGTGTACGGACTGAACTACTTCCGCCTTACGAAGACTCAAGAAACCACACTAGTAACCATGCAGAGAGCGGCCATGCGGGTCGTTACAGGGCTCCCCCGCTTCACACCGGTTGAACAGCTAGAAAGGACCGCTCAAATGAACACCATCCGTGAGATTGCCGAGGAGATGCGGATAAGCCAAGCTCAGCGGCTATCTCGCACTCCTCACGGACGAATTATTCTTGCCTCGATTGGCCGTTCCGACCTCATTGACGGCCCACTAATGCCTACACCGACGCCATCTTGGGATGCAGAAGCAGTCCCTCCCATCAAGCCCCTCCCCAGTCATCAAGGACCTGATCACCCTGGACGACGTGCTACACAAGTAGCCATCCACCGCGCTAAAGTCAGCAAGCTTGCCGCGCAAGTGGATGTCTTCTACACGGACGCGGCGAGAGACAGAAACGGTCGCACTGCGATCGCCTGGCATTCCCCTACACGCAAAGAGACGAACCATAAGCTTACCGCATGTACACGGAGCAGTTGCATGGCGGAACTTCTGGCAGTTTTGTTCGCCGTTGAAACAGCCACGAACATGTCACGAGCAGACACTACAGAAACTCGAATATACACCGACTCCCAAGAGGCGGTGCGTGCACTACAGCGGTCGAGCACATGCAACGGTACAGTTGCGCGCATCCGCGAACTGGTTCGTCAAGCCGGGGCTCGACAAACAATCACCATCGCGTGGATTCCGGCCCACACAGGCGTTTTAGGGAACGAGCGGGCGGACGGGGCCGCGAGGGCACTGCTACAGGCAAATACTCAGCCCTCACAAGGCCCGGTCCCCTCGCCCGTTCAACGGGACGTTCCACCTGACGAGGGCTTTGATCTAACCCAAAAGAAGAAAGAAGAACAAAAAGCACGAAAAGCGCGCCTTCGAGCGCTCCTACCTTCTAACCCCCACCCGATCCCTCGCGGGCTTCCACGATGGGAGCAAGTGGCACTACAGAGGCTCCAGACTCGGACTATGGTGACTCCCTTTTGGCGTGCCAAGTTCTACAAGTCAACAGATGAGAATGACACAGGTCCTGACCCTGGATGTCCACACTGCGGTGTCCCTGCGACTTGCTACCGTCTTGTATGGTCCTGTGAAGGGACATAACTAGAACGGATAGCGGCAATTAACACCTTACCACCGCACCTTAGACCAATGACCCTTCGGGAATGGACACATCCGAGAACCTCAGCACCCGCAGAACGAGATCTCATCTTCACATCAATCATCTCCTACCTCCGATCCTCCGGGATCGGACGGTACGTCTAATCTATCATCATCATCACTGCCCCTCTCCCACTCCCCCTTCCCCCACGCCACATGAGGTTCCATAGACCAGAGGCATGGAAATTAAATAAACGTTTCAATCAATCAATCAATCTCCTCGGCGTCAAGTGTCCTCTCGCGCACGGTGAGGACGGCGGCTAAACAGCAGAGCAGGGGCCGTCGCGCACGGCAGGAGTAACGCGAGAACCGCGGAAGAGAACTGCCGGGCCACTCGGGCCCGTTCAAACTCGACGATTTTCAGTCAGTCAGAGCATTTCAGAAGGAAAAGCGTGTCCCATCCAATCAGGGTCTAGATAAAATCCCATGGGGAACAGGACCCTACACACTCTTAACCAATCGGACGTGTAAAACCACCCTCGCCAGGACTCCAAAAGGTCAGTTCCAAGGATAGGTTCCACGGCTAGAGCCCAAACAATAAGACACGTGCCGTAATTTGTTTAGGGGCGTAGAAAATCAACTGACTCCTATGATTTCAGCGAGAATCGCCAGGACGTGCCTCACGGGTAAAACCCTTACTCGGAGTGTGAACATTAGGTGCGTTAAAACGAATAGATAAACGGAGAACTTGCCAGACACAAGACACATGCGTCTCTCGAGCACAAGGGCGGCGAAAGATCACCACGGATTCTAAGATTAAAGGGACCACCCAGGGAGGGTTCACCCGTTGCTGCGTCTACGTCTGTGAGTGAAGCTCTGGCGTTCTCGGGACCCCCGCATGCCACCAGCCCCCACAACCACTGGAGCATGATCCGCGGTCTCCGCCGTCGTGGCCCGCGCCCGAGATTCTCGTCCACGGCACTGCGTCTAGTTTACGAAACGGCCTGCCCGTTGACAAGTGCACTTAAGGGTTATGCTGGCTCTGTATAGGTTTGTAAACGTGGATGCCCCGGTCCTTGGGTTAGGGAAAGACTTGAGGGCAGTGACCCGCCGTGGGAAAGACAAAACCCCGCACGTAGCGGACAAGCTATAGCTTCAGCAGGTACCGGTAATAAGAAAGAAAGAAAACTTCTTTATTCGCCGTCTCGGTGGTGCGCTAAAATTCGGCCACCTCTCCAGGTAATCTGTGTGAAGAATCCCTTAGAGCACAATTAAAAGACTGTAGAACTCGGAAACGTTCTCACACCTTCCGTCTCAGATAATTTTGTTTCGCAAATATTGGAGTTTTTATGTCGAACCGTTTAAACTATCTTGTTAGACCTCATCCTTAGCCAACGCTTCTAAGATAGCAAGGCCATAGTACCACCCAATGTTATGCGTCACATAAAGGAGGCTATTGTAGAGCAAATAATGGACACGATTGGTGTAACAGCATTCGGTTGAAGCTCGGTTAAGTCATTGAAAATGCGAGACGAACGCCTATGCAAAACTATGGTACAACTTGTGCCTCCGCTTCGCTTACGCGATGTAAAAAATTCAGTACTTCGGCTGCTATCAAGGGGGCGTTGGCTCAGCTGGAGAACCTCTGTTCGCCGCAGCATCACACACCTCGAGCGCGGTACGACTAGAAAAAAACAACAGGTTAGTGTATGTATAGACATATAATTAAAACAGCCTATATGTATAACATATAATCAAAACAGCGTATATGTATAATATATAATTAAAACAGCTCACAAAGCCCCTCCGAACATTACTAAGTATAACACTTTCCAGCGCTTATCAGTGAGGTGAAAAATGCTGAACCTCTGGACTGCGAACGTATGTGCCGCGTCGAATACTCTACAGAAAATGCCAACTGCGCATGCTCAGAACTCATTCAAAAACCCAATATACAAAGACGGAAGCGCGCGAAAGACTATTATTGGAGTGGCATGCATTTAGGTCGGTTGAGACTAACGTGAACATTTTTCTCGAAAAGTTCGGTAAAATATTTACATGGAAATTATATGCGTGGATACCGTATTTACTCGAGTAATAGCCGCACTGTTTATGAAGAAAACCTGAAGGTTCGTTTTTCCTCGAAGCACGCAGGTTGCTAATCACGGCGATTGACAACATGATTCCAGCTGTTTAGAGGACAGAGATAACGTCTTCGTGCGGAGATACCATCTGTGAAGATTGTGTCTGTATGGAGAATCGTGTTCTCGGTCTGGCTATTCGCTGTGTTATTTATGCGCAAAGCCATGATTGACTGTTTATGTGTTCTGTGGGAAAGTAGACGCAAGGGCCTTGTACATAAATAGTGTTTACTCTAGTAAATACGGTATCTTTTTTTTCTATCTTCTATACTTCCCGCTCTCTAAAATAGACAAAATCGCGATATGGATACAGAGCTTAAGACACCCGTGGTGGCTATACGGGTAGAAACTGTGGGAGAGGAGGAGATGAAACCGCAAGGGGACGTCGGAACACCGGGCTCTGATTCGAATGATTAGTGCGCAGACGCGAAGTTAGCTGCCTTTGTTTCTAAACAGCGTCCGAAAGCGTTTGAACACGGAAGCCGGAAGCCGGATGCCGGCGTTTGAGTTACGAGTGCTTTTAAAAGGGCGAGTTAAGACAAAGGAAGCTAGGCTGCGTCCATTTACTAATCATTCGGACGGCGTGCCCGCGCCCTCTCATCTCCTTTCCTTTCTTAGTTTCTACAGACATTTCTTCAGAGCCTGTAGTATATGCTTGCATTTCATGCACATAAAGGTTTTTGGGGTTTCCATTTCTTCAGATGAGCTGACATTCCAAGTAACAGACTCTGGATCCAAGTACATTTTAACCGACTCTGAGAACGCGCCAAAGTTTCGGGGACTACAAACTCGAGCCGATATTAAGGTGCGTATACGTGCGATGAAGTTATATATATATATATATATATATATATATATTTCCTACCTGCATGTGCTCCTTTCGGATCTGTGTAGCTGCACACGCCACCCTCGTCTTCTTAGGAACGCATATCTTTGGAACGACATAACTAATAAAAGGGCATTTGTATACTGTCTCGTGTCTTGTAAAGATGGTTGAGAGATTCATGAATAACGCGTTACTTTCTGAGGTGTAAGATATGTTTTAGAGCAATAGGCAATTTGAAATCTGCTTCGATAGTGTGAGGTGATGCTGTGCTCAAAACCCAAAAGCTTGGCTGCGTGACTTTTGTTTAAGTTCAACCGGACAACCATTTATGAAGGCACACTAAACCACTCGACATGTCACTTTGGACAGTCGATACCTTATTTGACCAAACTTTTAAACAATGGACCAGCTATACATTCCTCAAAAACTGAAGAAATAGCCCGGTTTCCAAAGTAAGGTTTTAATCTTAATGAAGCAACAAATAAAAAAACAACGTATAAACCTCTTCTTAAAATGCTTTTTAGCGTCATCTCCAATACCAAAAGTTTGTCCGTCCGTCCGTACATGTCCCTCCAAATTTAGCGGGGAACCTGAAATGGTGTTTAGGTCACGTGATATCAAAAATGTCACAAGGCCAATCGCCACCCCTCAAAATTTGATAGTGACGAGACGTCGACCCCGCTCAATTTGGTAGAACAATAGATGTTACATGACCTATACACCTTCAGTTTTCTTGCTAAACCTGGTGAGACGATTCAAGTGTTGTGACCTAAACACTTCAGTTTCCCCGCTAAATTTAGTGGGGAAATTGACGTGTCGTGACCTATACACGCATGGAGCCAACCCTCTAAATAAAGCGCGGAAGTCGATGTCACGTGACCTAATCTCCAAATCAGTTTCTCCACTAAATTTAGCGAGGAAAATCAACGTCACGTGGCCTATACAACAATTCAGTTTCCCGGCTATATTTCGCGTGGCAATATACGTCACCAGATACACCGACCCCGGCTCCTCATCGCCATCTTCGCTTCTCGCTCCCTTTTTCTCCCCAGGTCTTCCCTCACCTAGGCTGTCTTCCCCATCTGCGTCCTCCTTTTTAGTTATCCCTCCCTTATTTTCCTACAACGTCAGCTCTCTTATCTCCCCCTCCCCTCCTACTTTTCTCTGCTTGGTCATGTGACGCAGGAACTTATATTGCCCGCTAGATTAAGCGGGAAAAATAAATCACGTGACTCACGGATTCCAACTCCTCGTTCTTCTCTTCTAACTTCCCTCTTCCACCCCCTTCCAATCCATCTCAACCTCCTGCAATGCTCCCCTCCCCATCTTCTTTCCTTCCTGTCCAACCCCCTCCCACCCCGTCCCTCCCCTCCCTCTTCTCCTTCACACCCCTCCTGCAGTGCCCTTCTCCATCTCCCTCCCCATTTGCCCCCCCCCCCCCCCCCGTGACATATCTTAATTTCCCCAAAAATTAATAAAACACAGGTTCTTCACTCTCAAAATGACTGTTTAATGACTTCAGAAGAATTGAAGCAATCGCTCCTAAAAACTGCAATTTATAGGACATAGAATGTAACTGTCGCTGCCAATTTCTCTTTCTCTTAAATGTTTCCCACAAGAGTTTTTCTTTTTTCTGAAACATGAAATCATGTCAATGAATCACTCATATAACTATCGTCTAATGAGAGTTTAGTAGAATGTTGCAATAGGACGCAATAACCACGTTTTCTATCTCTGTATCGCCAGGTTCGACAAGAACACATCAGACGTACACAACACGAGATGTCGAGAGTTGGAATGTTATCACTACGCGCACTAATTATGATTTCACATCCATAACATATACATTTCCATCACTTCTTAATAAACATGCGAGTAAACACTTGAATATTACTTGGCAATCAAAGAATAAGTTACTGTTTGTTAGCTGGGAGTACTTTTAATGCTTCGTTGTTTTCTTGTTTCTTTTGTTGTTGCTTGAAATGTTTTTCTCTCTTGCCATAATGCGTAAAGAAAGTAAAAGCTCGTCATGGTTGCAAGTATATGAGCTTTATGCCTGGCCTCCCTTATTGTGTATGAAACGCAAAAGGAAAGAAACATTACTATTAATATAACGTACGAACGAAGGGAGAGTACTACAAATATTTAAGCATATGCTACCATAGAAATGATCACCGCAACTGAAGCTTTGCATTACAATTAATCATAAATCTCAAATTGCCTGTCACCCAATATGAAAAAAATATATATTGTCGTTTGTTATATGACAGGTATAACACGCTGAAATAGTTAACGGATAACCTTCTGTTTTGTTTCCCAGGAGCTAATGGTGGTGGGCAGCTGGCCGGGATTTTTTTCGGTGTCCGCATTCCAAGATATCTCGGACACGTCGTTTCAAGAGGTCTCCGTGCCTGACACCAGGAACGAAATAGCGGCGATATGCTATTCCTCTGGTACTACGGGATCCCCCAAGGCCTTGGAAATCACCCACTACAGCTACATTGCTGGGATGACGTCCCTAACGTAGGTGTTATAAGAGCAAGGAATTTTGTTTTTAGCCACTGCTGACGATTTGTCTGCAACTGCTGACCCTTTGCGGTTTTTGTGTTTGTGTAGCGCAAGTCTGGTAGCATTATAATTTATATTGACTCTGACTTTAACGGGAAACGTTCTTTGGCTAGAGGTTCGGCATTTCGTGAAGCCCAGATAAATGCATGGCCGCGAGGCTCGATACTGATTGGTTGATCGGTGGAGAGGAGGAGTGAGTTGCTCGACGCTGATGGGCTAACGGGGATGTCATGTGACCAGAGGGATAGGCGAGGAGGAGTGGGGTAGACAAGGAGGAGCTGAACCACCTGTGCGCGTTGAGGGAGACGAACTCAAGAGTAACTGTATGTCTCGGCATGATCACCAGGTTCATCGGCCCAATTAGCGGTAGTATCCCCTCATTATTAAAAAAAAAAAAAATATCGAGTGTACACATGGGTCGTGTAAAGCTATCGATGAAGTGCGCCGTGAACGTAGGTGTCTGACGTCTGGAAACTCAGAGTATCGCTAAACGTGTGCGACGCTGGAACGTGTCACGTATTTAGCACAGTTGCGTAGCGATTGACCATAATTTCTACAATAGCAGTTTAAAATGTTATAACTCTGAAACTGCGACTGTTATAAAAAGTTAAGAAGCTGAATCTTTTTCTACCTCTAATGAATTAAGTCATATTACAATCTTTCGACTACATTATAAAAGCATCACTCTGCACACTGTTCGTCAGAAGCAACAGTGTCTTTTATACAGT
Source organism: Ixodes scapularis (assembly GCF_016920785.2). NCBI lineage: Eukaryota > Metazoa > Arthropoda > Arachnida > Ixodida > Ixodidae > Ixodes > Ixodes scapularis. Next base: position 142,662,719 of record NW_024609857.1, on the reverse strand, counting down.
CCGAGCTCTAAATTTTAGCTCGACAAACAGAAATAATCTTTACACCTTTCATATATTTTTACACTTTGAGGGACACTTCGAAAGTAATGAGACTATTTCACGTAAGCTTTTCGTCATTTAGATGCATCATTACCTATCAAAGCCTATTTTATTTTAAAGAGGAACGCGTAAAAAATGTAGCCAAGTGTAAACAATTTCACTACATTTATCAGGCTCGCGTGAGCCAAGTGAATCAAAATACCTAGATTTTATTTTTTGCCACCCCATTGCAGGTCATCAAGAATTTTCGGTGCCGGCGATGTGTTTTTAGGTTGCGAGTCAATCACGCACGCCTTCGGATTTTTCTTCACAATGTTTGGGGTCTGCACTGGAACAACCACTGTAATGTGGAAGCCGGATGCACCCATGACGGAAGTGGCCGGGGCCATAAAAAGACACAAGGTACGCGCGCCTGTAGTTTTCTCCATAACTACTTTAAAAGGGGTTGAAGAAGAAGAAAAAAAGATTATTTTAAGCGAAAAGCGACTAATGTTTTAACTATAATGTGTCCTAAGCGGACCTACATGATGTAAAACGAGTCGGAAAAATCGGTTTCTGCACATAGGACGCTCGAACTTCAAGTGATTGAGCACTGAGCAGGTGTGTTTTTCCGTACGAAATTTCAAAACGCAGTTTTTTCCCTCTAAGAAATAAGAGCAAAAAACTTGGCGAAGTCAAATTTGGCCGCGTTTGCGGACGATCGAGTTAGCGCCACTATTTACTGGCGGCGCCATCTCCCGATAGGCGCGGTGAGCAGACAACAAAGTGCGTCGTCCGCTCACTGCGCCTATCGGGAGATGGAGCCACAAGTAAATAGGCGTCAATAACTCAATCGACTGCAATTGCGTCAAAACTTGACTCAGACAAGCCTTTTGCTTTCACTCCTTACAGGAAAGGAACTGCGCCTTCAAATTTCACGCTATAAAATTAACTTGCTCAGTACACGCGCGGTTAAAATCTGAGATTTCTATGTGGAGGCGCCGAATTTTCTGGTTCAATTTACAGCGGAAGGTCGGCTGAGAACGCAGAACCTGCTGAGTCCACACACCTTCTTTATCACTCCACAGCGAATCAGACTGAGGCATTATCCAATAAAGACGCCGATGAACGAATCACAAGACATGAAATATGGACATCAACAGCCACCCCTAACCTTCCCATGCGCACGGGCTCATAGGAAGGTTGGGGTCACGTGTCGAGCCCGATCGAAGTGAAGATGAGAAGGCAGTCAAATTTTAGAGAGAGAAGGCGTGGAAGAGGAGGAATTTTTCTTTCCCGTTTTGGACAATGGTTTGCGCTACCTTCGAGTATTTAGAGACTTTTTATTTATTTATAAATACTACATACTCCAATTTGGAGACATGGTAGGAGTGAAACACTTCAAATATACAGAAAACAACAGTCCAACAGCCGACAGTGCCTAAAAAAAATGAACAATGGGCTCTCATGTAGATACAGCTCAATGCATAAATACAAAGATCAACCACGCCAATCATATAATAGAGCAACAAGGTACACAAGAAAGAAACAAAAGAATAGGGCCTACATATCACAATCACAGCTCCTAAACATAACACACACTGAGCAGCGGAAAAATAAAATTAAAGGTAGTTGTTTAAGCGTTTAACAAATTCTGGCGAGCTGCAAGAATTAACAATTTCCTCGGGTAACTTGTTCCACTCATTCACCGTTCGCGGAAAAAATGAGTACTTAAAAGCATCTATTCTGCAGCTAAACTCGGCGAAGGCTCTGATATTTCGATTTCTGGAAGGATATCTAGGAACCCCAAGTGGTGTTATGTACAAAGTTTTATCCAGGTTTACATGACCGGAACTTAGACTGAACATAAACTTCAATCTGTCCACCTTACGTCTATGCTGCAATGTAGGCAAGCCTGCAAGGTCATAAAGGGCTGAGACTGAGTCAAGACGACCATATTTGTTAAAAATAAAACGGAGTGCTCTTTTCTGTACACTTTCAAGTAAGGAAATATTTTGTGCAGTGTAGGGATCCCATACGATTGCAGCATATTCGAGAGTAGAACGAATAAATGTCTTGTAAGCGGTCAGTTTAATATCCACACTAGCTTGTTTGAAATTTCGACGCAAGTACCACAGTTTCGACAGCGCCTTACGCACTATGTAGTTAACATGAGCATTCCAACGTAAATCGTTACTAATTAGAACTCCAAGGTACTTATAGGACGAGACTTCTGAAAGGATATGACTCTGCAATGCGTACTGATAAGTTAGGAGGTTGCGTTTGCGAGTGATGTGCATGTAGACACTTTTTATGGGGTTTAGTGACATTTGCCAGGTCGAGCACCATGCCTGAATTTTGCAAAGGCAAGTATTAAGTTGAACTTGGTCATTTACATCACGGACTTCAGTGTACAATATGGCGTCATCAGCAAACAAGCGTAATTTCACAGGGATGTTACGAGTAATGTCATTAATGAAAATCAGGAATAAGAGAGGTCCAAGGACGGACCCTTGCGGAACGCCTGATATTACCGAAGCATATGAAGATCGAGAACCGCTAACTTCAACAAACTGGGATCGTGATTCTAGGTAGCCTCGTAACCAGTTAATTATATTATCATTACTTAAGATGGACTGCAGTTTTACAAGCAACTTAATGTGAGACACCTTGTCAAATGCTTTAGATAGATCAAGAAATATTACATCAATTTGCCCGGTATGGTTAAGAGAGGCACTAAATTCATGAATCGTTTCAATAAGCTGGGTCGTGGTGGACAGACCTTTACGAAAGCCATGTTGGTTGGGACTAAAAAACCGGTTGAACTCCAAGTGGCTTATGATGTGTTTAAAGATAATGTGTTCCATAAGCTTCGAACACGAACATAAAATAGAAATTGGCCTGTAATTGCTAACTAGTTGACGAGGTCCATCTTTATGAATGGGAATGACCTTGGCTGACTTCCAGTCATGTGGCAACTTTCCTGAGGACAATGATTCTACAAAAAGTTCATGTAAAAACTTTGCACACCACTCAGCATAGCGGACAAAAAAAGCATTGGGAATGCCGTCGACCCCAGGACCCTTCTTAGTATCAAGGTTTAGAAGATAAGATAAGACGCCTTCGTACGAAATGTTAATATCTGGCAGGGGGTCAAAGCTGACGGCATCTGTCATACAGGGGGAATCACCGTTGTCAATGGTAAAAACAGTCGAGAAGTAATCATTAAAGCATTCCGCGATTACGCCGGGTTCACTGACGGTGCTATCAGATATGGAAAGAGAGTTGACAGAGTGTTTCTTCGGCGATAGGTATCTCCAAAATTTTGCTGGTGATGACTTGAGGAAGTTGTGCAAAGTAACGCTGAAAAATTTATCTTTTGCGTTTGATATCATGAATTTCAGTCTGTCATTCAAGTCTGCAACAGGCGCCGACTTCTTTTTTAATCGTTTAATTTGTCTAGTCAAGTGCAAGATTTCGCGGTCAATCCACGGGTTACGTTAGTTGAAACATGTGGGAAACCAGGCTTTGCTTAATATTTCACTGAAACAAAAGTAGCAGATACTTTCCAGAAAAAATTTCGAATAAAATGCGGACAACTTAGGTGAAATAAGACTTCATATCTTCGTTTACACCCAACATGGTCGTAAAAGAAAAATAAAGTTCTGACTCCTCACGGAGCGTTAAAATATATGTTCTTTACATGCTTGATGACGACACTTCAATGTTCATTTGAGATAAGTCATTTGTAATTTCATAACAACCTACACAATTCGAAGGAAAAAAAAACGTATATTTTTTTCTTCCGGCAGTTTAATATTTTAAGAGCTGCTGTAAACGTAAAATGTCGGTGGTTGTCTGCAGAGGACGCTCAGAACTAGCTTCCATTTATCTCATACGAAGAACACAGATGTTCATTAGGAGGAATGCAGGATTTTGCGCGTTGAACGTGCATCCCACCCAACCAGGACGGTTGTTCTTGGCAGACGATAAGTAGAAGCCACACTCCGTGTCATTAGTTGCGTGCAGTACGGGCAAAGTCAACGCCAAGCGAGGGAAGAAAGGGAAAACGCTAGGAAGGCCGGGGAGGAGGAGGAGAAAAACCTCCTCTCTAACGTGCCTAGTGCTCTCTATTCAACACCAATTACTCCTCTCGCCCTCCATTTCCCTCCTTTCCTGTCCCGCAGTCTCAGTGCTCCACCCTTTCTCTCTTCGCCTGGCGTTGCCTTCGCCTGCACTGCACACAGCTAGTGACACGAAGCATACAGTTAGTGAACAAAACCTGCGGCTTCCTCTATTCGCGCACGTCGCAATAAAGCGACATTGTCTTGGCTCTAGCCACGAAGCATGACAGTAGGGAGGTCAAGTAAGATCGTTCCGATGACTCTAATGGCGCCACCCAATATTCTGCCGGCACTTTTCTGCGTGCACATTATCACTATAGGGTATTATCGTTATCAGAGTTATCGGAACGACATGTAGTTAACCGACGGATCGAAGACTGGAGGGTGGGGATCACTCAACGCGCTCCTCGCTCCGTGATTGGTTCTTCGAGGTTCCAACCGGATAATGCCTCTCTCTGTTTGGCCGCGTAGCGGTAATGCGCTTCTTAAGTTTTCGATGACAACGCAGAAGCTGTATACTTCTTTTTTAATAACGTGCATATACTGATGATTTTTGCCGGCGTTTTCAGATCACAGCTGTTGTCTGTTTTCCCGTCATGCTACACAAACTCTCCGAGCACGTTGAACTCACAGGCGTTACCTTGGATACGGTGAAAAAGATCTTATTCACCGGAGGCTGCATTCCGACCACACTGGGCAGGAAGATCCGTTCCCAGTTCTCCCTCGAATGCTTCCGGAACTTGTACGGCCTCTCGGAAGCGCTCAGTCCCGCCTGCATGCCGTCTTGGGACGAGACCGACTGCAACAACATCGGCTTCCCATCGGGCTTGGTGCAGCTGAAGGTGAGCTCGTAGAAGAGCCGTAAACGTGTATGCGCGGCGGGCGTGTATACGGGGTGTCCCATTTGACGTGCACGGAGCTTTAGAAGAAAAGAAGTGCTCTCCAGGAACGAAACCAACTGTATGCCCGTCTGGTGTGCTGGCTTCACTGAACGAAAGAATATAATCCCGCTTTTACAAGAAAGCTGGCATGTTACGCACGCGTTCAGGGTAACATTAACGCCAGAGGGCAGATTTTAATTTAGAAACGAATCCGAAACTAACTTCTATTTTGGAGTTAATAAGGCGTTCTCGTAGGTCGTTTTCGCCGTCCCGCAACTTTCTCCTTAAATTGCTACAAGATCCAGGACTCCGCGGCAAAGCTAGCGCCACGCATGCGCAGTGGCGGCGTCTTTGTTCCGAAGAGCGTAGCGGAGGTGGGAAAACGGACTACGAAAACTCCTTAATGTCTCCGTATGGACGGTAATTTCGGTTTCACTTCTAACTCATAATGTGTCTCACAACGTTATAATTGAGCTAAGAAAGTTTTAGCGCAGCATTAATTTTTTTGACGTACGTGTCAAATCCACACACTTAAAATATTTTTTATATAGTTCCACGCTAGAGGGGTGTAACTGTATATGACATCCTGTGTTTTTGGATAGCTTGAAAACGATGTCAGAGTTTTTCATATGCTAAGAGATGAGACCTTCCTCTAAAACTATGTTGGTTACATTGCCTGTTTTTGTGATTGTGGCGTCTTTTGGGAGCCTGCGTTATCGCAATTTGAATTAATAAAAAGACGAAAGACGTTTACAAATCCCTGTAATGCGAAATTAGAGCGCAGCTCTCGAGGAGGAGGAGGGGGGGAGAACACGGAGGGGAGGGTCATTTCCCTACTCCTTCTCCGTACACTCTCCTCCATTTCTCGAAGAAGAAGCGTGACGTTACACAAGATTGGTGGGTTGGGCGATGTAACAGGGACAGACAGTGGCGAACCAACTTGGTTTTGAGTGGGGGGGGGGGGGGGGCAAACCAGACCCCCCCCCCCCCCCCCCCCCCTGGGGTCGCATATTTTTACTAGTGATGGGCCGAACTTTTGCCGAATTGCAAATTCGGCGCAACTTTTGCCGAACTTTTCTAAAGATTTGGCAATGATTCGGCAAAAATACACTGTTAATAGATTTAATATTGATATTTATTTTTTTCTTAACATAAATAGAGCATGTAGTGCCTATTGACACATTTATGACTAAATAAGGTGATCTTCTACAAGATAATTGTATCGATGTCGTTTTTGTATGTTTACTGGCAATTTTAGTCTTTGCTTGCAGAAAATGGCTTGACAACGAGGTTGGGTAGCCGGCGCAGTCACGAATCACGCTACGAGAGTTTTGATTTTGAGGCTTCATCAGCGCACGCATGCAAGCGTGTTTACATTGTTAGAATGAAGACAATCGCTGCGTTCTTACTTTCTCTGGGAGTCACCGTTTCATGCGCGAAAACGAATGCAACGGTTACTAAGCCTTCGCCAGAAGAGATAACAATATTGTAAATATGCATGTTTTTCGATTTGGAGTCACTTGATCGTCAGCTTTGCATGAAAGTGTGCGTTCCATATTCGCAACGTGCCGTTTTTAACCTTTAAAATTCCGGTTTCTGGTGTTAGGACACACACGGACGTTTAGGAAGATGGGGAGAGTTAGGAATGTCGGATGTGCAACGTCAAGGGCATGACAGTTCTGTGTTTAGTTTTATGCAGATACATGAAAATCGCGAAATAACGCGAACTAAAAAGCAATTTTATTCTGTTTTGGCACAAACTACTTGTGAGCCGAAAACAGGATTGTTATAATGTTAATAATAATAATAAAATTAATAATAATAATACTAATTTTATTTGCACATACTGGAAGGTGCCCATGTGGTGTGCGGGGCTAGACAGATAGGTGCAAACCCTTACGCACAGCGCCTGCCAGCCAGACTTGTACGTAGTTCAACTACTTTACTCAAGTTACAGTAGTTTAACTACTTTTCTGGGTAGTTTAGTAACGTTTAATTACAATTCTAATTTGGTAATTAGTAGTTTAACCCCTTTTCTGAGTGGCTGTTTTGCCTATCAACAGAGATAAGATGTTAGAAGTTCAGCTGATATTTGCAGAGGGGGAAGCATGGTGGCGTAGAAAGGGGGGGGGGGGGGGAGGGGGGAGGAAAAAAGCAATTTGGATAGTCCAAAATTCCCCAAAATTTTAACCAACCCCCCACTGCAAAAGACACTGCTATAGGACGCGAAGAACGAACATACACGATGTAAGAGAGGCCGAGTAACTGGGATTACCGCCGAAAACTAGCGTTTCTTTGTATACCGAAGCTTAAGGAGACTTGACGCATTTGAAAAAAGGGCTTGTCCCCGTTTTTCCTCAATGTAGAAATTCTTGCCCACTACAGGAGGTATACACACTACATCCTCACTCAAAGGAGGTAACAAAGCGCAGCGCCCGCCCTGAAGTTGATCTGCTGGTCCTCTATAGTTTGTGCTGTCTTTCGAGACGTCATTTTCTCTGAGTGAAGAAATGGCGGCTACAATACCCATACCAATAAGTGCCTTGTAAGTTGATTGTGTTAAATGGTTCGTCAGCGAAAATAAAGCAATTACTCTATGGCGTATTGATTAACGCAATTTCCAAGAAAAAGAAAAAACTGATGCACCTCCGATTTCCCCTGAAGCTATGCACACCGGCATGTTAAAGAAAAAAAATAAATAAACGCTGTATAGGGATTGAGAGGGCATTCTGAAAGAGTGAGTTAAAAAGTACTTCTACTTTACTTTGGAAGTACATTGTATTTATAGTACTTCACTTCAAGTACATTGAACCCAAAGTACTTACTACTTTACTTGAAGTACATAATCTCTCATTAAGTTTGTACTTCCAAGTAGTGTTTAGACGTACATTAAACAAACACTGTAAGCAATCAAACGCTGTCTGCCAAATTAAGCTCAGGCAGTGCTAAACCTCAAAGGTGAAATGATATATCCGCAGTACATCCTTGACCAAAAAGAAGTACACAACAATTAGGCATGCAGAAGCAGAACCAGCTATTAAAGCATTTATGTGAAAACACAAGCTGCTTTATATTCGGCTAGCAGAATTTCGCTAACGCATCAAAACCTATGTAAGTACTTCCTTGTTAGCATAGAAAAAAATAAAAGCAACTTCAAAAGTAATTTGCTCCCTTTTTACGGTAATTAGTAATTTACTTAATTACTTTCCATTTCAGTAATTTCTACTCTACTCAAATTACTTTTGAGGCTAATACTCGGTAACTTAACTTAATTACTTTTTTTGAGTAGCTTGTGCATGTCTGCTGCCAGCCCGCCACCACATATAAAAAAACACAAATAAATGTGCAGAACATACACACTACAGAAAGTACGTAAAAAGGAAAGAAAGGAAGGGAGAAAACATGTATAAAATTATGACGAGGATGCCAGCTGCATCCCATACATTCTGGCAAGCTCTCATGAATCTGCACCGTTTGACGGCAGTGGGCTCCGCAAACTCAGCGTAATATGAGGCAGTTGTCAGTCAATGTTTCAACTACCTCGTTGCATCAATGGAAAGGTCCAATGAAAATCACGTTATCCAGAATGCACCGCATCATTTGGCACTTGCGCAGTGGACTGCGTAAATAACTGGTCGATCTTCTCTTCTTGAGGCAGAAAATATTGAAGAGAACCACACTCGCAAAAACTCACAAACGCAAAGTTACCACGTCGCCTACTCCACACCTCGCCGTAACCACTGGTTGTAGTAAACTGTACGATGGTAACCGCGCGACTGCGCGGAGTCCATTTGCGATCCATGACCCCATCGCCTTCGTGCGCATGCGCAGACATTTGCCAAATTTCTGCCGAATCTTTGCCGAACTTTCTTTCAAAATTTCGGCATGTGCGAAACTTTGCCGAATCTGAAGTTCGACAGATTCGGTCCATCACTAACTTTTAGGGCTTGTGTGTGTGTAGGTGTTGTAAAATAGGGAAAGGGGGGAGAGGAGAGGGCCAGTTGCGTATGCGCACCGGGCTCTTTGGTCACTGTCTCCTTTTACGGCGCAGGCGATAGACCACCTAGCAACGACGCTCCCGCCGGATTGGCTGCTCGCCAACGCGCGGCAACCTAGATTTCGGATTCGGACGGCGCGTGTATCACTCGAAGCGCGCTAACCCACGCCCGCGCGTGCGTCCAAGCCGCTTCGCGGCGACAGTGTGCGACTGCTAATTACAAAACTATTCACCCACTTAACCCCCCCCCCCCCCCCCCCCCCGTACACACCGCTTTGCGGCGTCCTGTCGGCAACCTAAGCCCTGCTGTCCCCCATGCACTTCCGTAAATACAGTCCCCTATGATTTAGTTGAGCGATGTTTCGTCAACAACATTCGTTTTTTTCAGTGTTAATCGTAAAAAAAAAAAAAAATGTCGTAAATATCGTTAAATGCCTCAACAAAACAAAATGCTCGAGGAAAAAAAAAAAAAAAGAACTAAGCCAACATCATGGATAGAACCCGGGCCTGATACGTATGAGGTAGACATCGTACCACTAAGTTATACTGCCGCTTCGGAAACTCGCATTGTATCCGCTGCCTATGTTGACGGCGGCAGCGCCTATCTCCACGAACCAGCCAATCCGGCGTGAGCGCCGTTGCTAGGGTATGCATCGCCTGCGCGTTAAAAATATCCCGGCGTGGGTCGTGGGGCGGTGCCCTTGGTATTCCTTGGGCGCCGCCGGCCAGTGTTTGCCCTCCCAGTGGCGGCCGTTTCAGGGGGGGGGGGGGGGGGGGGGCAAAACACATACCTTGCCACCCCCACTCTGAGAACAGGGGGGGGGGGGGGGGGTCAAGCGCCCCCCTTGCCCCGCCTCCCCCGGTTGGTACGCCCATGGGGACAGAATTAAAAGGAAACTTTAAAGGGGTGCATATGTAGCAAAGCTAACACCTCCTATAGAGAAGAAAGCCTAAATCCTTTCCTGCATCACTAATGAAGGTTATCCCAGGCCGCATTTTGGCCAACAGTGTCGCGTCAGCGTTCGGCAGGAATTCGTGTCCAAATAGTGAGAACAGGACTCCTAGCCTTACGCTGGCGCCGTATAGTCGTGTCACAATCTCTGGCCTACGGTGGTCTTCGTTAGTGAGGCCGGAAAGCACTTAGGCTTTCTTACTGAGGAGGTGTCGGCTAGGCTAAGTTGCGCGAGCTACCGCCCAATACAACACGGTTCGCCACTGACATTCATCCACGCAGGTTGTGGACGTGGAAACCGGTCTGCCAGTTGGTCCGTACAGGACAGGAGAGTTGCACATCAAGGCTCCGACCGTCACTCGCGGCTACAGCCGTAAAACAGGAACCGTTAGCGCAGTCGACGAAGGTGGCTGGTTGGCATCTGGTGAGGACATCGGTTTGAAAAGGTTCCCTATTCGAGCCGAGAGACCGGCAAATAGTGCCACTGTTGTCGCATGTGGGCAGTTGAACACGCACAGGAAAACAACTGATCAATAGCCCCTCCCAAAATTCAGTGCTATCTGGTAGCTGAAATGGCGGTTTAACTTCTGCCATACTGATGGCGGCAATGAACCTGTAGACTGCTGTATTTCGTTGGGCACCGTCACTTTCGCAAGTAAACGGCCAACAAGAATGTGCTCTTCATTCCACAATTCTTTCTCGATCATCTCTTTCAGTGTCGATGGCCACAAACATGCGACCAGTCAGAACGAAGCGCCAACCCAGATAGGCGCCTTGATAAAGTTATATATATCAACTTCAAGGGGCTTTAAGTTGATGTTGTGCTACTAACAAATTAACTGGGCCCCAGTTATAAAAATGAACCCTCACGCAGCTCTTGCATTCAATTTCTGCTTGGAACGTGCTAACGTCTCGAGTGTATAGGCCTCGAATCCTGAGCTTAGGAGTATCTTCAACTTGTTCTTTCAACAGTAAACCGAAGGCCGCCATCATTTCGGCGTATATGCCATTTTTCAGATGATGATGATTGTGATAAAAGTGGCCAGACTGAATTTCGGAAAGGGTCTATTGCTGAATTTCCCAAGCACCAACATGAATGCCGGGAACGTAGATATATGCGCCGCGCGTGCTGGAATCTGCAGCATTAACTGTTCAAAAGTGAAAATGTAAAACAAATGGCACTTCTCACTTTCGCCCTTCCACGCCTTATTTTGATTCTTTACTTTGAATATTTTACATTCATAAGTCGGATGCTCGCAGCGCGTGTATCTACGATCCCAGCATACAGCTTGGTGCTTGGGTTATTCAGCGAAAGGTCTACTAAGGTGAATTGTTCTGTATACAGGGCTTACAATTGCCACTTTGCAACTGAGCGGTAGAAAACGCGACGCGAGCTGGTGAAAAAACAAACAAAAAAATTTGAATAATGAAAACTGTTTTTTTTTTTTAATTTGAAGTTCTAGTAACTGTGCTGCATATGTGAAAATAACAAAAATAATGTTTTTTTGTGGTATTATCTTTCTTAGTTTTATGAATATCCTGGAAACAACATTATACAATATTAATACGTGAATTTGCAAACACGACAGGCGGTTTTGAAAGAACCGAGCACAATCCATGCGGCCGGAGTTAGGAACACTTGGTGCACGAATCCCCAATTTTAAGGGTTTAAAAACACATATAGTAGTTTTACACAAAAAAAAAAAATCCGACGCACGAACATTTCTCGAGTTTTTATGTCCGTGAGAAAAAGGCAGCCAAAATTGAAGTTGTGAAAGAAATTTTTGGAGAGTTACTTAAAACAATGCCTCGCAAAAAATTTTCTGTTAAACTTGTAAGGACCTGTAATATCTATGAATTGAGAAAGCCTTTTATTCAACTTTTTTTTTTGTTAATAAAAACAGCTCTTCAAACTTGATAAATACAAAATACGTACTTATGCGGAATGTTTATTTACACGTTTTAACGACGTGTGCCACCGAAAGCGCCGCTGTTGTAGAAGTTTTTCGCGACTGGTCCAACCATGGTCTTGTATACTGGTAATGCCTGCCCAATCGCCGGCCTACGGCGAGGCAATTTCTGCCAATTATGGCATTGTGTCCGCCATCCACATATTTTGCAATATGCTGACGCCATCAAAATGGTGTCATCCATCTATGACTGTGAAATGATCCTCGAGCATGTTAATGCTGTGCACCATTGGTGTTGCAGCAATCTGTTAACACTAAATTCTTAGAAAACTGTAGTAATGTCCTGTTCTAAGAAATTGGAAATCATAAGTTTCTGTTACTATCTTGAGAACCTACCTCTGCGGGTTGAATGCACAGTAGATTTAGGAGCATATATTGATTCATCATTGTCCATTTGAAGAACATCTTTCCAGCATCACGCTAGGTGTTATTTCGAGAATAACGCGTGAATTTCCTTCGTCAGCTTGTATATTCATTTTCTATTTTTCATTAGTACGTAGCAAGCTTGAATTTAGTTCGGGCGTTTGGAATTGTATTGGTATGGGCAAACCAGGCAAAAATCGAAAGCGTACAGAGACGTTTCTTTCGTATTATTTATGATCGATACATTGGTCGCAGTGTTTATTATGAGTATAACAGGCTTTTACGACGATGAGGCTGTACTAAACTAAGCTCCAGAAGACTTGAGCGCGATCTAGTATTTTCGTATAAATGCGCTTATTGTCGAATTGACTGTTCAACTCTCACATCAGCTATTAATATATATGTACCGCGAGTGCTTTTGAGGGTAAATCCCACTTCCTCAGTTTAAAAAAAATCAGCCTTTCCAGGCCCATAAACCGCATCCAACATTTTTAAAAGAGGTTCAATACAACCAGCATCGACATTTTCAACTCACGTGGACAAGCGTTTCGGCGTCCAGTGACTGATATTTAACTGTTACCCAGTTCCTGCTCCCCCATAATAGATATAATTTGTTGCAGGTGCCGTAGATCTCTTGTGCGTGCTATTTTTGACTATGGGCATAATTACTCAGGCTACTCGCTGTTCATGAGCACGGAAAATAAACAAACGTATGAATGAATGAATGAATGAATGGCGATGCGGAGGCAAATCTTAGCCGTGACATCACGAAAGGAAACCATAAAAGGGCGACACTGAAGAATCTCGGCGCTAATAGAGACTGAAATATGACCTAAGAAGCTTATTTAAGCAGAGGTATGTAAATAAAAACACAAACATCTATTGGGTATATTTCAGCTGCTACATGTCTGAGACATTTTTAAACAAAATCCTACAATATTCGCTACTCCACAGGAGGCGACGCCACCCAGCGGAAAAGACTCCAAGTAAAGAAACTACCGCCTATCCGAGTGAGAGGTGGAAACAAGCTCAGCATGGCGGCAAAAATATGAAATGAAAAAAAAAAAAAACCGGGGAAAGAAACGGCAGAAAAGTTATTCATTCGAGTCTCCATTATGGAGTTATGCAGATGCAACATTTAGAGCTGGAATCTGGTCTGGAGGTTACGATTCCGGGATGCATTTACGATTAAACACGTCTTAAAAAAGAAAAAAAAAAAACTATTTGATATTTGGTTTAGACTTGGTTGCATTGAGCAAGCGACCGAATAATTTCATAGTTAAATCTTACCTGGAAACCACTACAGTTTTTCCAATGAAAATTGTCATTTGCCGAACTCAAGTATAGGAAAGGACCTGACAAAAACTCGAGCCCCGACTAGGTCGCCCCTAGCACTAAACAGATCATAGGTCCTCTTTGGCGGCTGCACTCAGATGAGGTTCGATTAAGTTTTGCGCATCGGAAAAAGCTTGCGGAATTTGTAAGAACCTTAAATCCCGTCGTAATAATGACGGGCACAATAGGCCCACGCAATTGGTCACAATCGCTTCCCGACGAGTAGGCGGCGACAACCGCCAGGTGGCAGCGAAAGATTAGAGAGCCTGTATTACAGAGAATGTCCAACTGCCCGAACAGGGTCACGTGGTTTACGGGCCGCGCTTGCAACGCGAGCTACAGGTGACGAACGCGTTAGTCGTCCGACAGCGCGCTTATTCACCTTTCCGCCTTCTTTCCTCCTAGCCAGATGATAAAGCAGCGCATGCGCACTTGAGACCAATCTCCGATGGAGGCGTCCGCCATTAAGCTGCAAACGCTCCCCATGGTTTGAGTTGCACGCTCTCTTCAATCCAGGCTCTCCGAGAACAAGAGGCGACATAGGCGACGCCGTTGGCGTGCTCCTTTCGTACGAGGATATGCTCATTGGATGTCCGACAAGAAACGAAAACAAACGCATAGTCTCGAAACATTATTGCAACTTCTAAAGTATTCGGATAAAAAATTCTAGAGTTCCTTCAGATTTTCCCAAACCGGGGCATTATAAAACACCTCAACAGTACATTTGAGGATTTTCAAGATAATGGAAGCTATTTTTAATTGTTACATACATTTACTGGTGGCAGCATTGTCGACACGTTTAGGTAAGTATAGTCGCGCACAATATGAAAAAGCCCAGCCGAGGGCGTCCCTACAAATCCCTCCGGTGCTATCTAACGGGAGAAAGCTTAGTTAACATCGAGGCTATTGTGTGAACGAGAGGAATTTCAGCGACTCTGAAATGCCTCTCGTTCAAAGTTGACCCATGAAAGTATTTTGTTTATGTAGTACACATTTCCAACACGCGTGACTGCACACGTCAAGCGAAAAACAAGACAAAAAAATCTTGCAGGTATGTTTGCTTAGTGCATTATTTTGCCGAAATAACTGGTTTGCGAATATCCTGAACGTTTATATGAAAATGTGTTTGACTAGCTACTGCAGTGTAGAGTCAGCCTAAGCTTGCTACATTTTCATTGTTCTGTCAAACGTGTATTCTTAGCAGACAGCACTGTTGCTTCAAATCCGACAAAAATTAACATAGTTCTTTAGTAAATTAATTTAAGCTACTATTTTAGCTTGAAATATGTTCGTTTGGGCGGGAAATTGTGAAATGTATGTTTATTATTTCGCCGAGAACTTGTAACAAATCTTAGCAAGCGTGATAGTGAAATTTTTTTTTTTTTTTGCATTCGATTAAATTGATAGTAGTTGTACTCTGCTCTCTTGATAGGCGATCTTGTTTACTACAACGAGGATGGCCGTTTTTATTATTACGAACGGATGAAGAGCCTGATAAAGTGCCTGGATTACGAAGTGTCCCCTTCCGAGTTGGAGGAGATTCTGCTGAGTAATCCTTTTGTTGCCGAGGCCGTGGTCGTCGGTGTCCTTCATCCGGAGTTTGGCGAAGTGGCGAAAGCCTTTGTCGCTCTCAAGGATTCAGCGCGTCCAGGCATGAGTCCTACAAGCGAGGAACTTCAAGAGTTCGTAGCAGGTGAGTTAGTTCCCATCACAACAAACTCAGCTGAAACTAACTTTTTAGAAATCCGCCATAGGTTGATCAGACTTATTTGCTGAATAATAACTAAATTGTTTAAACAATAAGTTGAGGCTTAGTGGTTGCCTGTCCCTTCTCGAGCCGTTCTCGGGGTTTTAGTCAATAACGCTAAACAATCACCAGCTCGTTTGCGCCCTAACCATTTGTCTACATGATCACGGTTCTTAGAATATTTTCGTTGAAGATCGCACAAACGAAAGTCAATCTACACAGCAATTACAATATGACGCAAAAACGTTTAGCTACAATTTTACCCAGCTTTTTCACCTGAATGTTGTAGAGATGAGTGCGTTCTTAGAATTGTCGGGTGTTGATAAATGTATTCTTCGAGTGTCTATGCGTGCGTCGCTAGAAAGTGGGAGTTGTCATGGCTTACGTAATGCCTGCGGTTCCCTGGAGCCCATTTTGGTTAAGCCTTTTGTTTATTTTAAAATCCCGGGAGGAACATAGAGCTCAAACTTCTGTTTAATTTAAAATGTTTCTGCCCCTGGAGTTCGACTGGAACGATATAATTGATAGCTGTTTTCCTGCCTGTCGTAAAATTCGAGGTGATAAAGATACATAACTTAGACCGAAAAAGTTAAAATCGCAACTCACTTGGTGGGCGTTTTTTTTTTCAGCGGTATAACACATTTTAATTTTGTTTCGTGGTATATTAAGCATAATGTCTTATGAACTTACGGAGCCACTTTCTTACACGTTTAAATATTGTTTGAAAGTGGGTCCTCTGGGAACCCATTTGGTCACTACTTCCACTTTAATAGATCCAGGGCAACAAGAAACCAACATTCCGAAACATTTACATAGGTCATGGGCAGCGCAGACTGTTACATATCCTGTTTTTCACGTACTGTTCAGGAAGGGAACTCGCTCCCCAGAACAGTTTCCTCTTCCTGATGCGTGTCCTCGCTTTTGTACTTATTGAGACAGTTTCCGGGATGTTGATATTTAAGGTATAAAAAATGCATGTTGTTGTACATTTTGTGTCGGGATTAATTGTTATTAGTAATGTGATACGTTTTTCTGTTAGTATAGAAAATGTTCATCACAGGGTATTTGCGTCTCTTTGTGCAAAAAGATTTATTTATTTTAAGGCTTGTGTTGTGCACCAATCATGGGTTCCTTGGAATCGCACCTATATACTTATATTTGGTAGTAAAATTTCAACAATGTTTTTCTTACCTTGGCTGCCCCTCGGCTGCCGGCAGCATGTATAAATGAAGTAATTAATAAAATAGCCATACTTGAGGATGAACAGCTAATTAATTAAAAATATATGAAAGTATCAAAACATATGAAGCTTTTATTATACCTTGAACAGTGTCTAAATTGAACTCGGCTTCCAGTTCATACCTATGTGTTCTCAACCTCAGACGTTTTACTCCAAGCTGCAAACTGATAAGTTGTTTTCGGTTGAAGCACAAATCTCCGGCATGAAATATACAACTAAAGCAATAGGCCTGATGCCCATGTCATTTACCTCTTCGACTCGGTTTATAGTGAAGGCGCACAATTAGGAGGCAGGTATTTCTCCTTGGCGGACCGCCAAGGAGAAATGCCTGTCTCCTTGGCGGTCCGCCAACTGTGCGCCTTCACTATGGACGGGTACCTATCTATTTAATACTGGACCGAGTCGAAGAGGTAAATTCAGAGGTGATGGGGATTAAACATGTGTGAGCAACACAGCACAGATAGCTGTGCAAGCGGCAAGGAGCACTGAATTTGTACGGCGGAAGCCTTCATCTTTTTGTGGGCCTTCATCACGTGGCTTCCACAAAGTCACGTTCTCTTGGCATATTTTAAAAAGACAAGCGGCAGAATCAAGGTAACGTAACATTTGATAATTATATTTCATGAACGTTGTTTAGGTGTTGGGGTCGGACGTTGAACAATGTCAAGATTTTACCCTCACACAGTAGCAAAGTGAAGAAACTTACACGCATATGTATCGACCCCTTCCAGCTCGAACTGCGTTTTTCAAGCACCTGTACGGAGGAGTCGTGATCGTCCAGTCCATTCCAAAAACGCGGACAGGAAAGGTGAAGAGGCAGAAACTAAAAGAGACTGGAAAAACGTCGAAGACGAATTAATTAAATAAAAATATACTGTTTGTTGCATTGTTATCTTGTGTTCAGATTTAAAAAAAAGGTTTCTATCAAAGTTTATGATGATATGGTAATCCACACATAAATTAGTGGAGCAAGACTAACCTTTTAGACTACGGATTTCGTCCATAATAAAATTAATTATTACAGACGCCTTGGAAGTAAAATTCCGCTATTTTCCGTCAAAACAGGTGAGCCAAGAGAGCATTGTTTCTGCAAGGTTTACCTCGAACTGTGTATATCTTTAGCATTTTGTAATATAACATTTCATTAACACTCGCTCCCCAGACTGTGAATATGTCTCGTTCATACAGACCCCGGTAATTAAAACCTTTAGAGTGACAGCATAAATCGGCTTAACAACGTATCACGCTACGATTTACCACAGGCGTGCTGAAAGCTGGTGAAAGCATCGCATGAAATTAAAAAAAAACAGTAAGTTTTTTTGGTTTTTTTTTTTTTAACGGCGGCAGTTTGTTATTAACGCCCCCTTTGACTGGCGGAACAACCGACAGATGGCGGCCGTGGCCCCGGTGCTATTCGGCGCAAGCTTACCGCCCGGTTGCGTCGAAAGCAGAGAGTGTTTTGAATAAAAAACGGCAGTCGCTGAACAAAACACATGAACTGGACAGAAAACAAATAAAACTGATGGTTCGTCGGCTAATTTCAGCTACATGTCGTTCCCTTTTGTCGCGACCGGCTGGTAATCCTTGCCGGGTACAACTGCCGTCCTCTGTTGGTTGCTCCGCCAGTCAGGGGCTGCGTGGATGGCAGACGCGGGCGATGTAGGTAGAGAAAATCAGTTATCGTTTTAATGCGTTAGCATTAGAACGCTCGTTTTTACGAAAACCCGGCGGTGTCCTTTAGTTTGTCAGCGCCTGGGAGAGAGGGAGAAGGAGGGGGAGATGGTGACACGTGCGACGCTCCCATTGGTCCGAAGCGCTGACGTCCGTACGCGTCAACCTCTCCCTCTCTCCCCGCTGCTCACAAACCTTTCGATTTCATCAAAGTCACGCGCAATGCTGTCGTGAAGCCAAAGAGGAGGAGGCGCCGACCGACAGCTCCTAGATAACAAAGCCGTGCTGCTGAATGAAATGGCTTATTCAGAAACGCCAACGCTGGACACAAATTGGAAACGAGTGCAGCGTCAGCGCTCGGCTTCGAGTCAAGTTTGAGCGAACGTTGACGCAATCGTCGTGTCCAATCTGTGTCCAGCGTTGGCCTTCTCTGATGATGCTTTCTTATTTAGCAATACGGCCTTCTTGTCTAAGAGGTGTTCCGCCGCGACGCGGAGGAATGCGGGCGTGCTCAGTTGCCGCTCTGCCGTCGTCGGTTATTCTTCGCTCTGGGTTTCTGTAGTAGCGATGCGTGTATGCGTGGATGATGATGATGTGTGTATGTAGTTAAAGCGTTGGATTCGGTTCCCCACCGCGAGTGGCACGGATGCAGTTCCTTTCACGAGTTGTACAGATGCGGTTGTTTCCTTGAATGATATGAATTACGATGATATGAATGTCTGTATCCAAGGGCGTCGACGTACTAAAAACAGGCAAATTACAGGAAAGGGGTGTGAACAATTAAAGTAAGATCCAGTGGTGGATTCTTAGCATTAGCTTTGGGAAACGCCACGTGCCCCTTTGGGAAACGCTAAAAATTCTCTCGTAACGAGGCCAAAAAAAAAAAAAAGGCAGCAAAAATACAGGTAGCAAAGGAGAAAGCGGAATGAGAAAAGTGAAGGGGTCAGCGTTCGCGTTTCCCAAAGGGGGACAGTTCTGTGGCGTTCCCATGGGTCACGCTAACTCATTCCCGGCGGTTCCACCGATGGATCTTCCTGTAATTTTTTCTTACGACACGCGTGGAGCATGTCTCAAAACGCCTTTAATCCTCTTTCGTTAAAAAAACAAACACATTTTGTTGTTGTCGTTTAGGCAAGTCAGCGGACCACTTTATTTTTTTAATTCGTTATATTTAGTATTTACACGACAAGGGGAAAAACCAACGCCGTCCTTCTGCGGACAACACAGTGGAAAGGGAAGCCCTCCGCATAGGAACGTAAAGACAAGGAGAGTAGTGAAGTTGAGAAGCGAGTGGGAAGCGACGTCACAGGGTGGAAGCCAATGCGCGCGCGGGAAACCGGTGAACTGCGAAAGCAGCGTCAGGCAGCGGATGCCGCTGCTAAGCGTGCATCCGATGTCGCAAAACAATGTTTTTTTTTTTTTTTTTTTTTTTTTTTTTTTTTTTTTTAAGGGAGGAATAATGCCGCGCGTCCAGTTGACCAAGTAGGCAGTTCGCCCGTGGTCTAACGGTTATCGCGCTTGCCTTCCGCGCAGAAAGCCAGGGCTTGATTCATAGCCGCGGGTACCCATTTTTGTTGAATCTGTAAAGCGATGTTCTGGTAAATTCGAGAACCGTCTTGCTGATTGGAGGTTAGAATGTTCTACGCACCGAACCTTCTACACCGAATGTTCCAGAAGCCCACGCGTGTACAGAAGGGGCTCGGCGTGGCGAGCCGGGGTCAGCTTCGCCCCAGCGCTCGATGCTGCGGTTTCGCCGACATCGACGCCCGCGGCGCTCTGCTGTTTTCTTCTGTTCCCTTTCTGATTTGGGCGCCAGTTCACCCCATTAAACGTTTAGTTTCTTCAGTTGTCAACGCCTAATCATTTTTCATTCGTGGCAATATTGCTTGCACAGGACGTCTGCCATGCTGGTGTCAGAAACCTGCCGGTACCGCAGTGGAAGGTGTGGTGTCACGCGTCAACGAGCTTCTCGGGACATTTAATAATACACTAAAGACTACGCTGTCATGCGTCCAGGCCACATTTAAACATAAAATGCAGTATTTTAATTGTAGTTTCATATTTACCCATATATCTAAACGCAAATAATAAACATTCCTTACTAAATGTGCTCAAAGGGTCTCAGTGCCTTTGTCTCGTTAATATTTTCAGGTCGTTTTATATGTTGGAAACTCCGCAGATGCACCACTAAGCAGCTCTGTTCTTATGCACTTAAAATAATCTGAAGAATGCGTTTGTCGAATAGAGAGGTGGTTTTCTCCAAGCACTGAGCACACCTTGTTTGATCTCTTTGAAGGACGCAAAATGGTAGGTGCGGTTTATACCGTTTCGTTATGTGGGGCCTTTCTGTGCGAAGGCTTGTTTTTATACCGCTATAAAATTTTTATGCGCAAGCTTGTTTTTTTATTTTTTTTTTTATTTATGCAGCAGCGGAACGTTTTCATTCACGGGTCAAAAAGATTCCTGGTGGTACCATTTACTTCTTGTGAAGGAGATATACTACTTCGCAATGTTTAGGCCTACCTCGCAAACGTCCCATGTACATCAATGTCTTCATCCCGGCCATGCCTAATTGCTTTCTCAACTAGTCCATCGAGTTTTAACGTATTTGGTTTTCGTCATAATTCTATCTCATACGGAATAACACAGCTAATCGCACCTTCGTGCAGTCATCCCAAAGATATAAAACATGCCTTACGGGCATAACCAACGTACGAGGACCACAGAAAGGCACTAATAGATACCTTCGGCAAGGTTGACATCGACGCCAGCACAACGCAAAGACTCATGTTCTCGAAAAGTGCATGAACTAATGGGATCGCGGCGCTCTAACCGGTGCTTGACCTGATGGATGCGGCGAAATTGTCTTCTAGACATTTTAAAACAAAATGACGACCTAATCAGTGCATATCGCAACATGCAGAACGTCCGCCCTGATTGCTCTATACGTCCCTCCTGAGAAGCTATGTACAGTCTTGAAACTAAACATTCGAGAGAAAATTTTTAATTATGTACAGTCTTCACTCTTTTTTTTATCTTTCCTGCAGCTATATATTTTTTAGAGATACGGTCCATTCGTCACATGGCGATTCGTCAGAGGACGACTGGTAACAGGCCCGTTGGTCACAGCGGAACATTGGTCATAAGATGATTCGTCAAGGGGGCAACCCGTCGCAAAATGATTCGCCCCCTAAAATATGTTTTTGTTCTATTCGGGTCAACCTGACAATTTTTACCAAAATAGGTTGACCCAAATATAACAAAAACATATTTTAGGCTGACCCAAATCAATAAGGCGCTCCTTTGGCCGTTAGGGATGTCGCCGAGTTTGAAATGCCCGCTTCGTCGCCACCGTCGACATCAATGAAATAAAGAACTCACAGGCTGAAGGTAGCAGAAACGTTTAAGGTCTGTTCACACACTTGCAATCGAGTAGGACTGACCGAGACAAGGCCGGTATTTTTTTTAACCTCTTGTGTTGTCGTAGAACCGGATGCGCTGTTGCGGAGCTCTTGCGCCGTCGCGAGAGGCTTAAAAACCGTTTATACTGCAGATTGGGCGAGTTGGTAAGGCATCATCACGAACCAGCGCAAGTAGACAGTTATTCAAAATCCAAACACACAAAAAAATACACTCACACAGCGCTGTGTGAGTGTATTTTTTTGTGTGTTTGGATTTTGAATAACTGTCTACTTGCGCTGGTTCGTGATGATGCTTAAAAACCGGTCTTGTCTCAGTCGGTCCTACTAGGTTGCAAGTGTGTCAACGGGACTCTACAGGCTCTACACAAAAATCTACTCTGCCGGAGTCAGATTTTTCTGTAGCCAAGTGAGCAGGACACAGGATCTCAGAAAGATTTCATTTTTCTTTTTTTTTTGGTCACCACAAAGTTTAGTTTATTGTCTTCGCTGGATTGGCAATAAAGAACGACAACTACAGCACGAAGGCTGTTTCATGGCCAAGGATTAATGCTAGCGTCGTTTTCATCGCTACTTGCATTGCCTGTTCCCCTTCCCCCTGTAAAAAGTTGCAAGCAGTGACTAACCTCTCATGTTAACCTTGTCGCCGTTGTTTTCCGTTTTCTCTTTTTCCATACTCGCGCTATAGTTTTCGAGGAGGGTCACACGCTTCCGCCTGACTCATAAAATAGGCAGTACAGATAGAAAGAAACAAGTTTAAAATGTATTTATTATTCACGGAGTGACAATTCCTGCCAATTTTGAACATTTAACTCGTAGCAATCGCTGCTATGGCATATCAGTGGCACGTGCACTGTGAGCGTAGGGCCGTTTAATAACACGGTAGGCGACGCTAGTTTTTAATTTTATATCGCCAAGTTGTCGCTTAAAAAGGAAGGGTATACCTACCCATAGGAAGCATGTATATACTGTAGGCATTTACGTAAAGCTTGAGTCTTTCCATGTTGGCGTCTTTTATGATAACGCTATGAGTGACTCACGCAGGACACTAATTTCACGTGAGCGTCTTAATTCTTCAATCGATTAACTTTATTATTTCGGTACCAATACTGGGCAATTAAGCTCATTCAGATATGAGCATCAAGGCAAGTGCACACCGAAGCACTCACAAACCCGCATCTGGCCAAAAAAGGGTCAGACAAATACTGTATTCTTTTTAATATTGATATCTTCTAGCTACCTTAGTCGCTTGCGAGACAGATAATTTATTTATGACAACAATTATTCTGGCAAATTAAAACCTACATTTGCTGTATTTTAGAATATTACACTAAATAAATTAATATAAAAAAATATAAATGTTTAGTTGTTACTTGCAACAATATAGGTATTTGCCTTATTTAAACAAAAAAGAGGTCCGGAACGTTCCGTAAATAAAAATATATTAACATTTGTACATCACAAGCCTTTATGAGGACATACATGCAAACATTTCAAAAGTACGAAGGTACTTAAAACACTTAGAAAAATATAGCCATATAATTACTTTTTGCACAACTAAAAGATGTTTCTACGGACGCGCCGTGCCCCCACAGTTCCATTGTGCCAACGTTCTTGTTTTAGGTTTTACAGCGTCAGCTGGTAGCCTCGAGCTCTCTGGAGATTGTTGTCGTATCAACAAAATACTCTTTTCTCCCCACGCCCCCAAGTCTGGATTACAGGTCACACATGTAATATATCGTTTACTGTACTCAAGTGCCTCTTCGTATATCTTATCAAACTAATATGCGCGTTTCTTTGACCATGGCTTTCAATGAGTTACATGCCCACTCTACTTGTGTCTCGCATTTCACCAAAGTTGTGATGAAAAATTTACCGCCGGAATCAATTATTTATGGTAATTAAAACAAAATAAAGGTCTACTAGTTAACTTTCTGATATTGTAAAAATGCCAGCCTTCACGGCATTTGACAAAATGGTGTAAATCGATCTGATGAAACGGCGTTCGGTGAAGTGTGTGGCAAGCGGGCAACAATCTGCGCGCTGACGTCGGCAGTGATGTTCAGGGGTGCACCGCGGGCACGTGCGCGAGCTCCCGATTAGCTCGCGAATCACTCAAAGACTGGATTGCATGTCTTGTACGTTTTGAGGGTGAGCAGTATGCACCGATCCGCACACATGTCACCTCATTGAATGGAACGACCTCTGATCCAATGTGCGGATTCGCTGTATTCAAGGAAGAGTGTGTATATTTCAGTATAAATGTGTATGCATTAAAATTAGTTACATATTGCATGAGTCTACAGAAAGCAGCAGGAATGGTAGAAAGCTTGTGTTGCATGCTCTTGTAGATATTAGTTACATTATGCCTGCTACAGACCAGTGTCTGCGCCAATTCCAAGGCGTCGCCATGTTTATCTACGCTCGCGCCACCACGCGCAGAGAACTGGCAGGCAGGAAGGGGGGGGGGGGGGGGGGGGGGCTGCATGGCGGCGTTGCTTTGGGGAGCTGGATGCGGCAGGCTGTCCGAATGCACCGGCACATCGTGAAAGATGTCTTCACCAGAAGCCTCCGCGGCCCGTACCTTAACAGATAAGATGTCGTGAACATTCGAGAACCCATCTCGATCAAGAAAACAAGAGAAAACCTTTCTTGTCTTAAATGTTCTCGGTGTCTGCTGACCCTTGACATCCGCGTTTCAGTCCGGGTTCATTGCGTAGTAAATATTTTGCTACCGCTTTCTTGTAGCTTTCAAATGCTTGATTGTTGGCTTCTTGTATACAACATTACATTCGTGGCACGTTTGAGACCGATTTTCGCGATCTGCTTGCCTTTCTGCGGCAGCGCGGCTCTGCCGAGCCGTAATAAGTGGGAGGCGTTCACTCGATCGAACGCCGTTTTAGCGAATGAAAACGAGACCACGACGTTTCATCGAATGACTAGCGAATGGGTCTAGCTCGGCTTTCTTTTGTAATGTGCCGCCTTGTCTGCCGCCGCGAAGCGGCGTAAACGAGGGCTCCGAGTATGTTAGCACGCGTCCCCCCCCCCCCCCCCCCCCCCCCACACACACACACAAACACACACGCTGCGAGCGTCTGGGCTCGAAACTATTAATTGCCAGTTCTAAAGGATTGTACTTACTTGAAGTGGGAGCTGGAATTCTACGAGGTACTAGGAGACACTTACTATCCGGCAACGAAGTAGGGTGCCTGTGGGGGGCGGAGTCTAGGAACGCTACTGATTGATATTGTGACAGGCGATCAGTTATGATAACAGACAAAACTTCGACTCGTTTATTCAGAAGTTCGCGGTGATATTTTATTAGCCCTCGTTAGAGCACACCAAGGATCTTGGGCAGTGAAATTCACATGACGCAGGCTCGTCCGTCGTAGTCAAATGAGCGCAGTCGACGACGAGGTGTGATGAGCTAATAAGCTTCAGAAGGAAAATGCGCGTGAGAACGAGTTTTGAGGCAGTCCAAAACACCGATCCAGCAGACGCACGTACGTACAGTGCTAATCCCACTTGTCTATAACGCGCGAGCGTGCGGCTTTCTCCGGCGAGCGCTAGACTGGTGGCATTTGCGGAAACTAAGCTAGTCACTTGGCGCAACATGGAACGGCCCGCTCGGGGGCTGTCCTGCCCACTCTATCAGCTGGCGGTGAACGCGGAAGGATGCTCGCACGCTTTTTACAAACATGATTGCTCGAACAATAAACGAACTAGAGCATGAAGGCGTATCAACCATGTCGTCATCAAAAAACAAAAATATATCATAAAGCACTTTACTTTTATCGCTTATCAAACTGATAGAGTGGGCAGGACACCCCTCGAGCGGGCCTTTCCATGTTGCGCGACGTGACTAGCTTGGTTTCCGCGAATGCCACCAGTCTAGCGCTCCCCGGAGAAAGTCTCACGCTTGCGCGTTATAGACAAGTGTGATTAGCACTGTACGTTTACTCCGGACTCCATGAACCCGACGGCGCAAGATTAAAGTGATCAAAGAGCACCTCCGCCATCGCCACCCGGTTTTCTTTCCACTTTGCGCGGCAACGGCACTGCAACGGAGGGCACTCGCCTCGGCGTTAACAATCCGCGAAATAGATTAATTTCCCACTCTTGAAGCCATTCCAAATGATAAATGAAAATACCTCGGCGTTGTAGAACATCTGACGACAAAACTGTGCCGAGCGCCTGCTCGGCATCGTTGTTGCTCGTGAAGGCCTGCTTATTTGTAGTTGAGACGATGATTCCACATCTTTCGTGCCACTCGTGGTGCTTGCAATAACTTCGAAGGGCAGGGGAATCTTCTCACGAGGACGTTGAAGACACTCAACACCGGAGTCACCAAAGCAATCGCACAAACCGTCGCCATGTTTGCTTCTTGTTCGTCACTCGCGGCGCGGTCAACTCGTCGCGATGTGTTTTCTGGCTCGGCTAGATGGAAACCAACAGCGGGAAAGTGGCGTATGGACACACGGCTCTCACATTACGGGCACTATACTCACATACCGCGGTAAACAGGAGCGATGCCGGCGAAACGGCAGTCGGCACACCGGCGAAGAAGCCCTCAACGGGAAGCGGCGGCGCAGGCCGACGCAGGCCCCCCTCCCCGTGAGCGTCTGGGTTCGAGATTATTGTTCGCTTTAGCTCCTTGCAGTCGAGGCTAAAAAGAGCACTTCCGGACACTGGTCTATTAGCGATGTGCGTGACCAAGAGCGTCGCTGCGATCATCTTTCCACTATTGGCCAAACCATGGGCATATGAGCATTGTCAGACTCTCAACTTTGACGGTGGCATGACGAATTCCACGGGCGTTTTGGAGCGCGCCGGGATCAGTTGACCAGATCCGGACTGGAGCGCACGATCCGAATGGGGTCGCGCCGCCTACGGATCCCCAGTAGAAGATGACCACTGCTCTGGGATCGCCGGATGCCTTCCCATCATTCAACTGCCCGGGAATCCCCTTTCCGCGGCCGCCGCGGTCGTTTCGAAGACGTTTTCGCAATCGCGGCGCTAACACGAGTTCGTCGCACGAGAGGCAGGAAAGGCTCAGGCGCTTCTAGCAAAGATTGCCGGAATGCCCGTAGCGCGGCAAATACCTTCTCTTCTCCTTCGTGGAAAACGAACCGGCTGTCGAGCCAAGGGGTAAGCAAGCGGCCATTACGAATTCTTCTGATGTCGAGACAATCTAGGAGCCCAGCCCGCAACGTGCTTCTTCTGAGGCGAAATGGGCGAGATGAGGCGAGATGCCCCACGAGAAAGGAAGTCACGTGTGTGCGCCGCGGGCTGGCCCGGCTGGCTTCCGGTTGAATCCGCCGAAATCGTGGGAGCGACTTTTCTCGGATCCAGATCGAGATCTAGAGCGGGAGCTAATCCAAAACGACTAGTGAAACACGTCGGGCTCGATCCCGATCGCCTAGTGAAATAGGCTCGCTCCAGAAAAGTCAATCCCGGCGCGCTCCAAAACGACCAGTGGAATTCGCCATTAGTTTCGGATCGAGATGGGTTCTAGCTTCCAATGTGCTTTTTAAACACACCATCGAACTCGTCGTCGCACCTGGTGGTAAGTAGCCAGGATAACAACTGGTGACGTTACGGCGAGGCGAATCCCAGTCGTGACGTCACGGAGGGAAACCATGAGAGGGCGCCACTGAAACATCTCGGCGCTAATACTTCCTCCTTAACATGTGGATATGTTTGTTTCCTTCAGCTTCGTCAATCCACAGGCTTTCAGCGTTTGAAATTTAATAACTAAACTAAAACGTCTAGTGTTTGTTAATTCCCATCTGTTTTGTAATACCGTATTCAGATGCTCAGTATGATATATTCAATACGGGGGAATTAGAAATAATTAAAAAAAATGGCGAAGATCATGCAGACAATGCGGAAACTTTCACTGGGACCAATTGTTTTCGGGTTAGCACTTGGGGATACCCCTTTAAGGACCAGTTTGTCCGGGACCATAATGTTCGGGACCATTATACGGCGGTAGCCGTATTGGCGACTGTAGATGTTTTGGTAGCGCCACCTCGCGGGCGCCCTCCTGTGACGCGGCTGGTAGGATGCGAGCAGACGACGCGCTATGTATGTCAAAGCACGAAGTGGATATGTTAGTTCGCATCTATGCCGATTAAAAACAAAATATTTCTTTAAAAAAAAAATGACGTGTTTAACGTTTTTGTGACTGATCTTTTTCATGAATAACAGCGCCTCAAAGTTGATTTTTATATTATAAAATATAATTAGAAATTAGAAAGGCGAAAAAAATCTTTAAAATATTCAAAAACAAGCCTCGATCTTCACATTACAGCTTGCGTGGCGTGCGTCAGGACTATTTACAGCCTCTCTGATTCTTTTCTTTTTTTGAATCTGCGGAGGCTGCTGTAAAAAACGGTTTTTCATTCACTCGAGCGAATGAGGTGCTTTTCTCCGCACACGCTGATTGGCCAGTGAGCTTTTATCTGCATCCGCCGGTTTTGCGGTGAGCTTTTCTCCGGTATTCCCCGTTCAGCTATGCGATGCGGTGACCCACTCATATATCGGATGCCGATGCGGTCCGCACCAGTATCCTCTACTGCCCCCGGTCCTCCATCCATATGTAGCCTGCTCCGCTGTCCTATGCTGCCCGGACTGCTATCCGCTGCGGTCCGCTCCGTTATCAGCTATCGCTGTAGCGCGCGTTATACAGGGTGTTTCAAGAAACGTGGACATATGACATATTGCGAAAACTACGCGTCACAACAGAAAAAGGTTTGTATCGTTTTGGTCCTGGGCCAGGGGACCATTTAGGAAAATTATTAAAGCTTAGGATGATTAAGTTGTTAAATATTTCTGTGTAATTATCTTATTTTTAATATTGTGGTTAAGGGCATGGTTTAAATTAGAAAATGGCTCAGCATCATCGAAAAACACTAAATCAAGAAATTGCAGAACGATACAAGGCACGCGCAGCATTTTACGGATTTCTGAAAAACCGCACAAATTCGACAGGTTTTGAAGTTTCAGTATGCAATCGGAGTGCTTCTCGGCCCCGACGGCATTGTGCCCCGTGGAGAAATAGTCTCACCAGCCTCTGCTGCGTTGCGCGAGGACAGCGCAGCAGAGGTTGATTGCACTATTTCTCCACGGGGCGCAGTGCCGTTGGGGCCGAGAAGCGCTCCGATTGCAAACCGATACTTAAAAACCCGTCGAATTTGTGGGGGTTTTTTTTCTTTTTTTTCAGAAAGCCGTAAAAAGCTGTGAGTGCCTTCTGTCGTTCTGAGTTGAGATGAAAACACCCATGCATATTTCTGCTTTTATACCTTGTAAATATTTGTAATCAATCTATAAAACATAAAATATATACTTCGTACATTATTTCTATCCCAAACTTCTATAATTTGTGTAGAAGTCAGGCAGCACTGTCCGCACGTCGAGCTTCGTTGAAGTTTGCCAAAAGTTCGAAAGTTCGCCGAACCGGTTGAACTTCAGGTGCGACGAAAGTTCGCCACATTCATAGCCCTGAAATGAAATATGAGTGTTTTAGGCGCCAAACCAACGATGGGCACCTGCATCCCTTGTCCTGAGATTTCACGTTACGGCAGGTAAGACATCTGTCAAAATAGTCGGAGCCGTAACGCCACCACGGCTTGCACAATCCACCGGATGCTCTTTGCCATCCGACATTAACCGTAGCTATCTGCATGTGGACTCCCTTCCGTTTGCGGTGTGTCATAAACAGGATGCACTATATTTACAGTTCAGCTTAAAATATTAGAAAGGGGTGACTGCACTGTCTCTTCGCATTAAAAAGCACCTGGGGATTCTTTTGGTATGTAGAGGTTTTTAGGTTTCGTACAGTTCACAACGTTGCACTTGTTCTAAACATTAAGCGTGTGCTTGACACGTCCCCACGTTTCAGGTGAGTTTTTCAGACTTAAACTTCTGCCATGATCTTAATTAATTAATAAATACGTAAAAAGAAATCGTAGCATTTGATTGGCCGGAAAAAAAAATATCTTGAGATATTTTACGTTTAATGACGTGTTTTTAGTGCTCATGCCGCCAGTCAAAACTCTTAAGGATTCACTAAACTAAAGACCTAAAATAACGCAACAAATACAAATGCTGCAATAGGTTATAACGGCTAAGTCAGTATTGATTTTCTACATGCCACCAATTTTTAGTCGTTATACACGGTTTACAAGGTACAACATAGTATACCTTGTACCCAAGTGTAAAAAAATTAAAACAAGCCGTCAAGATAATGCTAGCTATTTTACAAAACAATGTTCTGATCGGATTTCTTTAGTGCTGAGGGCTTATTACTGGACTGTGACAAACACTGTTATTATCTTGCCAATTAACCCACCTTCAGACCTCTGCTACTCTAAGCTCGTTCGAAACCACACGTCTTTAGTCCTTGCTGACGCAACAATAATTTTCACTATACTCCGTTCAAACCTAAGCTGGCATACGGTGGAAGCTACGTGCTTGTGGGACCCAGGTATGCTACTATTTTTCATCACGTGATCACGTTCCTGCGCTACCCACGTGCAGACAGCGCGGACAGGACAGGGGTTGCCAGAGAGGCGGTTGCTTGGTCCGGCTTGTTAACTGTCCACCAGCGAAAAGTTCGGTTACCTGCGAATGTACTTGGCCGGAAAAGCGGAAGCAGCTGTTGCTGGATTAGAGAGACTTGCTACGTGGACGCAATTAGAAATCCTCATTCGCTGTTTTGGAAACAAGAAACGATTGGAGCAGGACCCTTTCTCTAGACTGAGGTCTATTTCACATGTTAAGTCAGCCAAGGATACCTCGGGTCTACGAATAATGTTCGATAAGATGCAAATCAATATATGAGGTCTCCAGACATGGGGCGTAAGTAAGTCAAGTTTTTCATCGATGCTCTGGATATTTTGATGCGAGCTCTTCCACGCGACCTCGTCGTGAACTGCCGCAGAACTGCTCATTGGTCTGCGGCGACTGCCATGCCTGGCGCCAGCAGTCAGACTGACTGCTCGGATCTGGACCGACTGCTTGATTTTCTATCTATCGGGGTCGAAATTTGGGGGAAGAGCGACTTTAAGACCACAAAAACGAAGGCCATAAAGACCACGAGATATGAGGACAACATTGCTCGACGTGAATTCTCTAGACCGACGATATCGATGCTCTACAATAGACCCTCTCCGCATGAAACCAATTGCTGTTTCTACAATGTAACAAGTCATAGAACTCTAGACTGTTCTGCCGCTCTTCCCCTATACCAAAAGAAACTGCGTTCGGTTTTATGTGGTGGGGTGCTTCGGATGCACCCTCAGTGGTCATCGAGCAAGAGACTACAGACGAAAGATCAGCTGTGCCATTTGCGGTAGAAGACACGCTAGGTTCATGGCTGGCTCAGCATGTACAGAAACCAAAGAAGGCAAATCCGACCCAAAATGCAGCATGATGGGATGTACTACATCAAGCCACAGAGACATCAGGGTTTCCAGAGTAGTACTTCTGCAAACATTCCGGGGATGGGCTGTCAACGTACCGCTGACAGCCCATGCCTACGGGTATATTAGAGGGGATCCGTGGAGGCAGCGAGATGACGTTTGTCACCGAGGATCTGTCAAGACGTTTCAGTTTAAGTGCGTTGACTACACCAAGATGGCACTGAGGTCGTCAAAAAAAAAAATGCGCTGACGACACGACTTCGGGTCGTTTTTGATGCATCCTCGCACGCAGCTGGGTGCAAGTCTGAACGAATGTTTGGAGAAAGAAGACAACCTTGATAAAGACCTTCTTTGAGTTTTGCGTCGATTTAGGGTGAGCCGCTTCGCCGCAACTTCAGACATCCAGAAGACATTTCTTCAAACATTTGTAACAAAATAAGTCAGATTGATTCCGTTTTCACTGGTTTCAAGAACTGCCGCCTCTGACCTTTAAGGATGAAGAGGTACAAACGTGGAGGATGACGAGGAATTCTTTTGGTGCTACCTGTAGTCCATTTCTTCTTACTGCCATGGTCCTCCAACACCTGAAAAATCTGCCCACAAAAAAGAAGGAAGTTGCCCGACATATTTCGTGTCTCCTTCTATGGGGGCGACTTGGTTACTGGCGCATATATCGAGGAGGAAGCCATCAAGTTATACCGTGGTGCCAAGTTTATTATTCAGGACGCAGGAATGGATCTCCTAAAGTGGACGACGAATTCACAAGCACTGAGCGACGTGCTACCTGGAGAAGAGACACAGCCAGAAAACTCCACGCATATCATTGAACAAATGGCAATGAAGATTCTGGGAATTTACTGGGATCTAGAGAAGGTTGTCTTGAAGTTTACGTTGCCAAGTCTATTAAAATTCCTACATTTGAATGATGGCACTAAATTATTTGTTTTACAAGCCTCATCTAGGATGTTAGATCACCTGAAAGTCTTATCGCCCTTTTTGGAAGCAGCGGGGGAGAGGAATCACGTGGGACAGTGCTCTACCCGAGGAACTGAAGAACGAATGACGAGAAGGCTGCCGTGACCTGCCGAAAATGGATGCACTTGTCATCCCCAGATTCGTGTTCGAGGGAGGACAGTGAACAACAGTGAACGGACACACAGATCCATAATTTCTGCGACGCAAGCTCAAGTGCATATTGAGCTGCAGCGTACGTAACTAAGAAATCATCGCCCCCTGAACGACCTACGCTTTATTGGCAAGAGCTCGGGTTGCTCCAATCAAGAAGCAGATGTTTCCTTGCCTGGAGCTAATGGGAGCCCTTATTGCGTCGATAGTGCACCAATATCTTGAGAACACCATCCCAGACATTCCGTACAAATATTCACTGTGGGCGGATTCTCTCATCACATTCGAAAGAATCAAGAGCGACCTCAGCAAGTGGAAGACTTTCGTGATCAGCTTAGTTACGGAAAAACAAAGGGACGCTGATCCTCCTCTTTGGAGGTACTGTCCGGCGAGTGGCAATCCAGCGGATTTGCTTTTTTTTGGTATCGCAGGGTCCCGACTAGTGCCGTCTGATTTATGGTGATCAGGACCAGAATGACTGACTAAACACGGAAATGCATGATCTAGTCTCAGGTTGAGTAACAAAGACGAAACAGACTTGTTGAAAGAAGAAAAAAAAAGTAGTTCATATGATCTTGGAAACAACACCACCTGAACCGCTGTTTGATCTGACAAGGTATCGTGAACTTCATCGGGTATTAAGAGTGACGGCGTGGTGTCTTAGATTTCTGAAGAACTGTCGAAATTGCAAACTTTCAAGTGGGGGTCACTGAGTACCGAAGAGATAGCTGGGCCAGAACTACACTGAATCAACAACGTTCAAAACAGTACTTACCCAGACAAGATAAAACGCCTCTAGGAGGAGGCACATTTTCGCAAGCAATCGTTTTTAGCAGGGCATGAGTCCATTCTTGTAAATAGACAAATGTCCTCTGGGTTGGAGGCCGGCTTGAGATGCTGCTAGCACTGCACAACGTGAAACATCAAATCATAATGCCAAGTGAGCACTACTTCAGAACCGTGGTTGTACAGAACGCACAATTCCAGCTTCTTTACGGAGGAGCACGAGACACGTCGGCGCCACTCCGAGAACGATTTTGGATAACAGGAGGGAGAAGATTGGTAAAAATAGTGATATTCAGCTGCTGTTTATGCAAGATGTTCCACCTCACTGCTGACACAGCTCCAACGGCTCCACTTCGCCTTGACCGACTGACGCAAGGCACGACTTTAAGGTTGTAGGCATAGAGTTTGCAGGGATCTTTTACGTCAGGGCAGCAAGCGGTAGCGTAAAGATGTCGCACTTTTCCCTTGTGCGGTATCTCGAGCGGTTCATCTTGAACTTGTATCTGCAATGTTTACGAAAGCTTTTCTACTGATCTTTCGGCGTTTCACGACACGGAGAGGATTGCCAGCAACGACCTATTCTGACAACGCACCAGCATTCAAGAAGGCATCGAACGACCTACATGCGTTGTTTACAGCGATGCAAGAAGATTTTGCGTCTCATCTTGCCAACAACCGAATAGCATGGAAGTTCATTGTTCACAGTGCCCCATGGTGGGGAGGCTTGTGGGAGAGGCTCTTACGAACTGTAAAGGCCAACCCACGGGAAGTGCTGGGGAGGGCATGTCTAACCTTTGAAGAATTATCCACTGTTTTGACCGAAGTTGAAGGAGTAGTCAACTCCCGACCTCTCACAATGGACAGCACGGACGCCACGCAGCCCAAGCCGACGACCCCAGGAAATATCTTGCTTGGGAAAACATTGACGTGCTTGCCCAACCCACGCCGAAAGTTTTACCGTTTAAGTTTAGTTCAGAAAATATATTTTCACAACCCTATCCTTAAGACTGAACTCTTACTGGAGCCATCCTACATATCATCACGCAATGATCGCATACATAAAGGCGAAAATCCGCAGTGCCACACTAATACCTACTAGAGATTATCCATACCTCGTATGTCTGCTGACTGGAATCACCTTTCCACATCCATCGCCAAAATTGTTAATCCTGTCGATTTTAAAAATGCTGCATTCATACTACTAGAACTTGGTTCGTGATTTGAGTGTTCTATTAACTTGTACTTTATAATCCCACACTCTCTGTAATGCATTCCGGCCCTGAGGGTACCAATAAATGAAATAAAATGAAATTACGAAGTCGGAGCACCAATCCAAAAGAACAGAGCTGCTTAAAAGGACCAAGTATCGACGACGCTTAACGGACAGCTTTTGGAAACACTGGCAGCATGAGTGCCTGGTGCAGCTTCGATCGGCGCATCATGTGCAACAAGCTAATGCGTCACCCTTAAGCGTGAACGATGTAGTTCTTTTCCATGATAGTAATCCACCGAGGCAATGGTGGCGAATGGGAAGAGTGCTGAAGACCCACATAGGAACATACGACAACATACGGTCCTGCCAAATAAAGTTGCACAATAGAAAAATTACCGAGCGACCAGTTCAACCCCTTTATTCACTGTAAGCCAGTACGTGACTCATTTCACGGATGGAATAGTGTTGAAAATAGACGAAACTGGTCGAGTACCAGCGATGACGAGAGCAGCTGTGTGGCAAGCATGGAAACGAGATCGGGGCCTGCGCTCGCTGATGGTGAGCGTGAAGCTCGTGCTCTTTTTGTTTTACCATTGTTTTCTAACGATACGAACGCATACTAGGAGTTAAAGCTGCTCAGTTTCTCGTGATGTTGCCGCTGTTTCCTGGTTCTTGAAATCAACAGTCTATGGTCATAACGAAATCTATGGGCTCTAAGCATACTAACAAAACGAACATTTCATCCATGCGTGGCCGATTTTTCGATAAAAATCGGTATCAAAAGATCGACACTATATGACGTCATCAGACGAGGATGTGTATAGGTCGAGGGAAGGATGAATATTTTTTTCCCCTATCGGGTCACCCGTATGGCCGGTTCAGACACTTGCGTTTGAGTGCGTTTGACTGCGTTGCGTCGAGAAGCGAAAGTGAGTCACCGGCCCATCTGTGCTTCGTATGAAGCGTGGAATCCAATTCAAGCAATCATCTTGGCACGCGATATAAGCAGCAGCAATGTCCTGGTTTCTCGCTGCCGCAAGGCAGTCAAACGCAGTCAAACGCAACTGTCTGAACCAGGCTTTAGGGTGCAAGGTGTATTCGCCCGGTTGTATAGAGGCGCCTGCGTCGTAGGGATCTTAGCTGTTAAGAATAAATATCTAGATATATACGTCAATGTTAAATATATGTTAAAAAAAACACTGGCTATGTGGCGCAAGCCACCGCCGATACAAAGGGTTTAGCTTCATCCATACATCCATCTATCCATCGGGTACAGTATTTTTATACACACACGCGCTTTTGCTTGAGTAGTGACATGCCAGACATTGTTCTACGTAATCTTTTCTTTTCATGCCTTTTAAAGTGCGTGCAATCCAATGTGATTCAGCTCGAGCGCGTAGCCATGGCTAACGCTCAGACGCCATTTTACCGCCCAAGTCACACACTGAGTGCGCCCGCTCATCACTTGCTGGCCCACTCAGTGCAACGAAGGATGTCTTCACCTTGAGACATAGACATGTAGGCACCCTAAGGAAGGGCAGAGCCCCACCCTTCCACCAAAGCCATAGATAGGGGAAGAGTTTGGTCATCTATTGTCCTCGATGACCTCTTGCTGCCTCTTGGCTCCTCCCACAGGAGTGACGTCGTGCCCAGCAACCCCCTAGCAACCGCTTAGCGGCCACCTAGCAACGGAAGACGCCATGCGACGGACGCGCGCCTGTCCGCCATTACCGATCCCATTACCGATCTGCGGGCATGCCGGACCACATGTTATTTCATCTACCGACATCCGTTTATTTTTTTTTTTCTTGGTTCTGTTTAGAAAATGGCCGGATGTTTTGCCGTTGAATGCTCCAGCCGCAACTATCAAAGTTTTTGATTTAAGTAGAACCCCGAAAGAAAAAAAGAAGCGTCTAAATACAGGATGCGTTTTTAATCGAATATACTTTTTTTTAGAAAAAGCTATGAAAGCCACACTTATAGGGTATTTGAATAGTTATACGTTCAGGCGGACATTATATTTTAAAAAAAATGCTTCAATGTTGAAGCCCAGCCAGTTTTAAAAATCCTGGATCCAGCACGCAGTTCGAGTTATTCGTTGCCAATTTTGTTTCTGGAAATCTGTCGATACCAAAACCAAACGCGCGATGCCCGCGGGAAGGAAATCCCTTGTTTGACGGCGGAAAGCCGCCATGCTGGTGACGAAATTTGCGTCAGTTCTGCGTCAAAAGTGCGCCGGAGCTGATTTTAGTCGGTGTTCGGTGGCTGACGAACTAAAGCGATAAGCCACCTCAGCGGCCGCGATAAGTTGCTTAGCATTGCAGCGCAATATCCCTGAAAAACTTGGTTTTTACTAATTTAGAAAAGGCCTACAGTATCTAAACGAGACAAAAGCGGATAATATTAAAGTGACAAATCATTTATTAGCCCGGGAAAGTGACGCTATACAGACGCATCCGTATTGTCCGCATGAATATCTGGTTTATACGCACAGAAAGCCTTCAATTCCAGAGATGTGATTCAGACCTTCCATGATCATGGCATAGTCGCAAATCGTGCTGCTCAGGACAAGGGCGGCTTCTATCTACTTCCTGCTCTAAGGTCTTCGGCGCATGGCAGCTATTGTAAGCTCAACTGTCCTTTCTTGAGTGTACCACAGAACGGTTCTGCAACGACTTCCCCGGTGCGCTTTAGGTGGTCAGTCACAAGAAAAGTGAGAATGGTCCTGGAATGCGCTGAGATGAACGGCAACTCCCGACTGGTCACACAGCTGTACACGGCTCGTTTCCAGCATTGTCGGGTTCCCCGACATGCCCGGTTTACGAGTGTCTTCACAAAGTTTCGGAATACAGGTTCTACACATCACAGAAGGCGCGGAAAGGCCGCTGTCGTAAGTGAAAATGATGAAATTGAGGACCTTGCCTACGTAAGAGTCCCCCCCCCCCCCCCCCCCCCCCCCCGCCAGCACCCGAGAGACATGCGCCTGGTGAGACATGCGCCTGGTGAACATCTTGTTACCGAGGGTGCCGCACCAGACATTGACAGATCAGCGAACCTTGTGGTTGGTAGTGATAGTATACTCTCTATCGAGAGTATACTATCGATACTGCTATCGATAGTATATTATCAATTGTCGATTATCGTAAAACTCGATAGCATACTATCAATAGTCGACTCTCTTGAAATGGTTTATAGTCGAATATCGAGAAACTAGCAATATCCCACCACCGTAATGCTATCGATGAGCATTTATTAGATGGCGAACGGAGAACGTTCAGGAAATGTCATGTAGCTAGAAGAAAAACAGAACTGCAGTTATGGACTTTCGCATAATTATCGAAGAACAATCTAAAACATATTTTAAAACAATCACGATACGGTAGAAATCCTCTATGTAAACGATTGACAATAAACTATTAAAATATATGTTGTATACCGTTGAAAAACTATGAAGAAAAATATCAACTTGATAGGTTGTTGAAGTTTTTTTTTTTTTTTTTTTTTGCCGTTTTAGATTGCTTTTTGGGGTGCGCCCTTCGCTTTTTGTGAGCTACATAAAAATTTATATCCCTGTCATTCATGATAAGTAAACTATATGTGTGTTGAATAAATCCGGAACCCTGCTTGAATATAAAGGACTGTTCACAGATACAGAGGAGCGCTAAGTTAGCGCTACATGAGCGCTTAAAGAAGCGCTCGTGTGGCGCTCTCTTGCGCGTGACTACGTTCTAATATAGCGCGTGGTTAGCGCTTTAGTAGCGCCTTGTTAGCGCTCCAGTAGCGCCTTGTTAGCGCTTCAATAGCGCCGTTATAGCGCTCCAATAGCGCTTCTTAGACCGCGGTGCTGCGGATTAACGCGTGCACTGCGGTTCCGGTTCCATGTGGTTGGGTGTGCATCAGCAGCACCATGGCGGACATGTGGGACGCTGAAATAGAAACGCGACAAATGCTCTTACATACGCGATTAGTGTATATGTGTATGGACGGCTTAACGCCCAGAAGAGCCTTCTGGGTGCGCGAAATCGTTCGCCCGAGATACTGACGGGTACCCGCCGAACCTTGTTCCTGGGCTGAGGGACCGAGACACAGAGCTCTTTTGAAGGTGATTATTCTTTAACTGCGTGTCTTTGAAACCAGGGTCACGAATCGAATAGAAAGCGATGTGGTCGTACTCAGTCAATTAGTTGCTCAAAGTCCATGACTCTGGATCACCTGCCGGACCTTTTGCTTGGAGAGCGGCTCTTTTACTTCCTCTTCTTTAAATGCCAAGGGAAAAACAACAACGATGGAATCGCCGTGCACGCGCTATTCCGCAGCAGCATACACGGTATAAGGAGAGTGAGAGCGCTAACAAAGCGCTTCTGAAGCGCTAACAGAGTGCTACTGAAGCGCCAACCGAGCGCTACGTCACGCGCTAGGAAGCGCCACATGAGCGCTCCGCCGAGCGCTCACGTAGCGCCAACTTAGCGCTCCGCTGTATGTTTGAACCGGCCTTAATGGAGATCGAGTGCACAAGTATGGGAACATGACTTTACCCAGATAAAAAGACAAGTGTGGCTTTTTTTTTTTTCTTGAAACAAACAGGTTGCGAGAAAGAAAGGCAACAATGTTCCTTTTTTCCTGAAATAATGCCTCATTTAGAACAATATTGTTACTAAGATCACGAACAAATATTCGCGTATATCATTTTTTTTTTAGTTAACGTTATGTTCCAAAATTTATTAGATCTGAAGAATAGAAAAACAAAAAACATCTGTAACTACGTTTTCTTGGTAACTACGTTTTCTTGGCGGCACAGCGCAGCTGAGTGGTGTGCTGTGCCGCCACGATTTTCCCAAGGGCTGCACGTTGCAAGTGTCTCGTGCATCGACGCACCTTGCGCTACTTTTAAAACATCAAAGGGCTTTAGGTAACAATAGAGTCACTAATTGAAGCTACGCTTTCAGAGTACCGAAACTCTCAAACTACGAGTCTGAAGTGCGTCAGGCGCCGCCATCTTGGGTTCACGCGGAGATGGACGAGCGCCTGTAGCTGAGCCAAGCCGAGATGTAAACATCGCCTGCGCCAGCTGCCGTAGCCGCAGCTGTGGCAGCGAATCAAGGTCGTGTTGTTTGCATCTCGACATAAGAAGGAAAAAGTGCGTGCTGAGCGACGGACTTCAGCGTGCGCCCGCAGTAAACAGTAAAACAGCAGCAGGCAGCGGATCGCTGGACCCAAGATGGTGGCGTTGAAAAAACGCGATGATGATGATAGTGACTCGCGTGACTGCCGCTGTCCAATAATGCTGCAGCAAACCAGAATATTGTTGAATAGGACGACTGCGTTGTCGGCAAATTTTCAAAGAAAAGGAATGCGGTACCCTGAAAGCGTAGCTTAATTAGTGACTCTAGTTGCTGGTAGCTAGTCGGGTTGTTCTTAGGCAGCACTAACGATGTCTCCCGCATAGGAGACGAAACGTCTACTTATAAATTGTTAAAGGTATTTGATTTTAATACACAGAAGTGTCTCGATCGGCTTCTGACTGTCGTTCGCCTCGTTCCGCTCATGTCGTTTCAATCTTCTTTCTGGTCGTTTTCTCCTGAGCCTCAAATTCTCTCCAATCTGCAACAGGGGCGTTCTCTAACCGCGTTTTTTTCTTCCTAATCCGGTAAGAATGGAACAAAGAGCCCCCTTCGCGGTGGCCTCGGAGGCCCACAAACCCATTCTCACAGCTTGCAGGGCGGAGGGACGGGATGGGTGGGTTAAGTGGGGGGCTTTCAGGATCAAGCCATCCGCTGATAACCGGAACAAAAAGACAAGATTTTTTTTCTATTTTTATGTGGAAGTAGCACTATTGGGGAGGAGGACAGACCGTGACGCCCCAAGCGGTTAACTTATCAACTACACGGATGGGGACAACAAATACAATGACGCAGCGCTCGGCCGACATAACCGAACGCGGCGTCAGCGTTCGGCTGGAGTTCGTGTTCTCCGGCGAGGGGGAGGAGGGGCTCTTTTGTTTCCACAACGGCCTGCATGAACAATGCAGCATGCACGATCCCAGCTTAGCACAAAAGCCGAAGTGGGTCAAGCTCCCATTCTCTGAGGATAGATCCGGCACTTAACGTCGCTTCGTCGATTGTTAGTATTTTTTACATTAAACTGTGCCCCGCGCTCTATTGTAGAAGATGACATGGCCGTGCCCATAAGGCCTGTTGGCATGTGCACAGGCCTTGTGTTGAGTAAACACCGAGTGGGGGGGAAACAAACGGGTCAGAGCGCCCCCTATAGTTCGATCTCTTGCCCAATACCGCGTAAGCAGGTGAGTGGAAAGGCTTCCTCCCCAGTTCCATCTGGATTCTGGAAAGGTTCCTATCGGAGATGAAATTATACTGCTATATCCTCTTAACTACAATCCATATTCCCTATTCGGGAAGTCCACTATAAACGAACTAGGGAAACGGATATGAGTGAATGAATAACAAAGAGAATCCACATAATAGCCACGGCAGTGGTTGCACCTTTTCCAAGTAGGTTGGGTTCCGAAAGGCACTTAACGTTGGGGGACTCTTTGTTGGCATTCGGAGAGAAAAGGACAGCAAACAGTTCGTTTCCTGTCCTTTTCTCTGCTTATCAATGTTAGCTTACAGACAGTGTTCGCGAGAGCGAAAAGTGATGGATGGACGATAAAAAGAAAAGAAACAAAAAAAAAAAAACTTCGACGTTTTGCTGTAGCGGGGTCAAATATACCAAAAGCAAGACAAAAATGTTCTTAGTCTGTGTGTGTGTCTGTGTCCACTTCTCATTTTCTTCTATTTGCTATTGTATTGGCACTCAAGTCTGCATTGTTGTCGCAGGTTGTTTCGCGGTCTGCGTTGCACCTTAGTGTGGCAATCTTTACTTCCGTAAAACCAGCCCTTTTGTTTGAGGATTTTTCAGGGGAAACTCGCGGAAACAAAAGGCGCCTTTGAGAAGGCGAGGGGAGAACCTTTATCGTGCGAACTTTGGGCTGAAATATGAGTCACGATCGGCAGAAAAGCGATGTTTTCACGAGCTCAATCAAACTCACTGTAGCTAATCGGAGTTAGCAACAGGATTTGGTTGCTCGAAAGAATATTCACATTTGCTCGTGCCACGGCCACGCAACTTCATACCGAAAAACTAAGGAGATGGCGGAATATCAAAAAGGTATTTGAGATAATGAGTGCAACACACTCAGAAATGTACTTAAAACAGAGTATCAAATACTCTCGATCAAAAGAATTTGCAAGATACCAAGATACCTCAAAAAATTTTTGAAATACAGTATCTTGAGTAGAGGATTTGAGATAGACACAAGTCTGCCTTCGACCGGCTTCATATGACGGCTCCTGCATCTGAAATCAACTCGCTGAGACCAACGACCACGAACAGTGCATTCGACAAGTTCCGGCCAATGCTCCGTCCCAGCTGGGACCAGCCGCTGCGTGGCCGCTGCCATCTTTTCTTTCCTGTGACATCACAGGTTTAGTTCGGTCACGTGACGAGTAGCCACATTTGCGTACAATCGCAGCGGCCTGGGTGGTCACTTCCGAGTGCAGACTGAAACCCCGGTTTATCACTCTAAGCCCCTCTACCTCGTCGGCGGGAACACATGTATGAACAACTATGCAGAAATCGCACAAATTTGGAACCATGAAAAAATTGTTCCATACGTTTGGTTGAAGAACAAACCACAGGCTCGTGTTCATCGCACAACAATCTTTAATATGCTTTAAAGGGGGGTATCGTTTTGAAGATTAAAAGAATTTGCATCTCTTCATTTTTACGTTGTTTATCGTGTCCCGGAGGATAGAGAGAACATCTCCTTCATTAAAAAAGTTTCGCGATTACGCTGCATAATTGCAAAGCAAAAGTTGAGCTTTTCCCCCCACCTGCAGCCGCGAGTGGCAGCCGAAGGAACAACGGCGAGAAGCTTGCGTGACCTCGCTCGGCTTTAAGCTGCATCATAACACCCGCTAATGTCAGCAGAAAGAGGAAGAGGAAGCGTCCTCCGAGAGAGCACTCGCGAACCTACAGGGCACCCCGAATTACGTCACTAGGAGTGGGACCAGGTGCGACCCTGAAGACTAGGAGTGAGTTGAGGGGCATCAGAAATGTCAATATTTGTCTTTTTTTACGCAACAACTAGGACACTAACGCAAAATCGGTTTTCTGTTCTTTACTCCAGAAGTGTCAAAGGGCAACTTTCACAAATTGTTGACCAAAGACCGAAAATCGTTACACCCCCCCCCCCCCCCCTTTTAACCCTTTCAAACGCCGCTCGCTATTTTTTAAAGAAAAAAATTTATTTTCTCAAAAAATGTTTTAGGACACCTACATAAAGCAAACATACCTGTTTTCGAGAGTAAAAAAGAAAAAGTAAAAAGTTAGAGGTATGTACACAATTGTGTACAAAGCGTCATTGTGGTCATCTTCTGAGATGGTCATCTTCTCAGTTGTGGAACGCATAGAAGCAATTGCGGTCTTTCGTTAGGCAAAGAGGCAGATGGCACTTTCTGCAAAACACCCTTGACCGTCCTTTGCACTTCTCCAGTTTGCATCGTGATGGCTCCACCTGGTCGCGGGCTTCTGGCCAGTGGTCTACGCCGTCGTAGCGGGCATCTGCACACGGGCGATGAATTCGCGGCTTCTTCTGTTGGGGAGCTTCAGGTGTCATCTGTTCTTCAAGCGATGGTCTTCCGCGCTTTCGTTTGTTAGGCACCGATGTAATGAGGGCCTCCGCAACGGCTAGCCGGAAGTGCATCAGGTCAAGCAGCTTGGACCTTGGTGTGGCAGCATGGTCCCGGAGATACTCAATCCATGAATTACACACTGCCACGTCAACGAAATGAAAGATAGCTCTCAGTGTCCATTTTTTTTACCTGATCTTGGTTCGGTACAAGCTGAGAAGGAAATCTAGCTTATCAACACCACCCATGCTCTTGTTATATTTGGCAATGACTTCAGGCTGGGTGACAGAAACATGCTCACGGGTCTTCTTGTCCCATCTCTCCACCTGACTTGTCGTCCCCACACCAACGAAGTTTGACGCCACTGTAACTGTGTTGTTGTCTTTCCAACACACGACAACAATATTGTCTTGCGTGACGAACTCTTCAGAGTATCCTCTGGGTTTTTTCTTTGTGATCTGCGCAGGTGCAAGTGGGCACTTGCAGAGCCTGTTGGTTCTTGCAGTTCCTGCAGCTAAGATCTTGTCTCTTTTTAGTTGACGTAGCAGTGGAAGTGATGTGAAGTAATTGTCAAAATACAGCTGATAGTTGCAGCCGGTTGGGATTCGCTTTGCAAGATGGAGCACCACACCTGAGCAAAGGCCATAGTCCTTCTTGAGACTGTTTGGAATGGTATTTTCTCCCTGGTAAACAATGAAATCGTAGAGCATGCCACTCCTTCCACACAGTGCAAATACCTTGATGCCCCATGGTGTCGGCTTCCCTTTCACGTACTGCTTGATCGATAAGTTACCTTTGAATGGTATCATTTGCTCGTCGATTGAGCATTCTTCTTCCAGCTGCAGCTCCAAGCAGCGGGCTCTGATCTGGTCCAAAAGAGGCCGCACTTTCCAAAGTCGGTCTTGGCAGTCGCTGGGTTCATCAACTGTAGCATGAAGGTTGTTCCTTAGTTTGAAGAATCTCTTCTCGCTCATTGTTTCGCTGATCATTGGTACTCGCATCAGACGGTCCCAGTAGAGTCGTACATGAGGCAGAGACATCACTCCAATCAATATGTGCATCCCGAAAAGTTTCCTCATCTCGTCGGGCGTCGTGTTGACGTTGACATGCGATGTGTGCACACTGTAGAGGTTCGTGGATTTCGCAATGCATGCGAAAGTTGATTCCGGCACATACCTAGAAAAGTGTGTGTAGGGCGTGTATGCCTCGTCTAGCTCCGGAAGGTCGTCAGTGGGCCCAGTAAACTGGAGGTCAGATGGAGGAAGAAAACTTTGTTTCTTCCACGAAATGTTCTTTTTCACGTTCTCTGCAACGCTGTCATATTCAGCTGGATCCTTTTGCGGCACGTTTTCATCATCCGATGCATCAATAGGCACATCACGGGCAAGCTCTGCGCGGGCACCTTCTTCTTCAAGAGCGTCGTCGTCGTCGTCATCACTTTCCCCGACGTCAGAAACTTCCCCTGCAGCAATAATCTGCAGGAGTTGCTCTGCAGAGTGTTTTGTTGTTTCATGACACTTCTTTTTGTAGAAAATTGTACATGGCACGGCAAGAATATCTGAAAAAGGACGGTAAAACACGGCGGTTCAGTCTCGAACTGCATGCAGTCCCAGCATGACGCTTTGCACACGTTTGTGGCCATTCCCAATTTGTGGCGCTGAGAAATGTTTTGAAGCTTCCGGATGTCTA
Source organism: Ixodes scapularis (assembly GCF_016920785.2). Lineage (NCBI taxonomy): Eukaryota > Metazoa > Arthropoda > Arachnida > Ixodida > Ixodidae > Ixodes > Ixodes scapularis. Next base: position 142,618,074 of record NW_024609857.1, on the reverse strand, counting down.
AATTTAGAGAATGTACTTTTGAAAGAATGAGTTATTGAGTAGTTATTTTATTTAGGCTCCAAGAAAGGGAGAACTAGCAATAAAAAAATGAAAATATCCCTACCTGCCGTCGCAGATGCGTTCGCTGCCATGTCATCTTTTTTCTTCAATGTTTCTCACCGCATTCGGCAGATGGAGCCACAAAACACAGAGTTGCCAGAGCGAGTGTATATAATTCGGTTAAAATCATCAAAATGTCTCAGAATGGAACCCGCTTGCTGAAAAAAGCCAGTTTTCTTGGTGTACACAATTGTGTGCATAGCGTTTGAAAACCCCTACCTTCTAGTTTAGTTCTGGAAGTACCTTAGTCTCTTGAAGACAGCTTGCGACAATTTTCGCATGGCCTGCATTCCGCCCCGAAGGTTGGCCAATCGCCATGATATCATGTATAGTGTCAATCAATATATTTACACAGTATCTCTATGCAAAACTGAACTTTATACAGAACTTTATACAAAACTGAACTTATTTTAGCTTAAAAGTAAATGGCTGCCATAAAAAAACTGCTGGTGTTGCAAAAAGTCTTCGTTTAGAACAGTAACCTAAGTTTTCTAAAGCTAGGGGCCTATCAATAGTATGTCCGAGTAAACTGCGAAAAAGTGCCGTGTTCGCGCTAACAATGTCGTGTAGTTTAGACCTTCGAAGATTAGAGCATTGAAATAAGCTGATTATAGGCAATTCATTTCCTGTTTCAGACGCTTACAACATTCTTTGCGTTTTGATGTCTACTCGCACCGCGGCCGAGAGGTCCACCAACAGACTTTTGCAGCCATGGTTTGAGGAGAAAACTGAGACACGTTCGGTGAGATGCCGGGACTGAAACTGTTTTCATTTGCGTGCTGACGACATTAGACCAAGGCAGAACTTTACTCCATATCGTATTATACGTAGTTTCAGCCAGTGTTGGACAAAATACTCGATAAAATTAAGTTAGGTTGTTAAGTACCTGCTTCATAAAGTATTTAAAATACTACTCAAGTTACCTTCACTGTAAAGTATCTTGAGTAGAGTACAAATACTTAGAAATGTAATTGAGTTATTTTTGAAGATACTTCCGCATTGCTTAATCTGTATCGACGTCATTGACAACGACAATTATACAGCTACGCAAATCTGGTTTACCAGAATGGTTTATTAGCACGGAACAAAACAAAACGGAAAAAAAAACAAAAAAACATAGTATGCATTTTTAAGCATTTCAACTATAAGGAGCAGGATATTGTCGCGAATGACAAATGATGAGGCGGCGAATAACTGAAGAAACTAAACGTTTAATGGGGAGAACTTGTGACCAAAACAAAACATATGAGAAAGGCTAGCATCGCAGGCGTTGATGTTGGCGAAAGAGCAGGATCGAGCGCTGGGGCGAGACTGTCTCCGGATTGCCACGCGGAGCACCTTTGTACCCGCGTGGGTTTCTGGAACATTGGGCGTAGAACGTTCGGCTCGTATAACATTCGTACCTCGATCAGACGACAAGGTTCTCGAACTTTCGAGAATGTCAAGTTGAAAGAATAAATAAAAGAGGAGTCCGCCAGCTGGAATCGAACCCGAAGCCCCCACTCGAGGGCGAAGCGCGGCAACCATTCGGCCATGAGCTCGCTCGGTAACGCGCGTGGAAATACCCCAATATGGGAAGGAAATCAGACCGTGGCGCCCCAAGCGATTAACTTTAGAACTACACGAATGGGGACAACAAATACAATGACTCAGCGCTCTGGTGACATGACCGAATGCGGCGTCAGCGTTCAGCTGGTGTTCGTGTTCTCCGGTGAGTTCGGGGAGGGGCTCTTTTGTTACCACTCCGGCCTGCATGAACAATGCAGAGTGCAGCATGCACGGTGCCCAGTTCAGCAAAAAAAAAAAAGCCGAAGTGGGTCAAGCTTGCATTCCCTGACGACTGCTTTCGGGAGAGATCAACCACTTAACGTCACTTCGTTTATTGTTAGTATATTTACATTACACTGTGTCCCGCGCTATATTGAAGTGGATAATATTAACATTCTCACAAGGCATGTGGGCATGTGCAAATGCCCTGTGGTGGGTAAACACCGAGATGTGGGGACAACAAACGGGACAGAGCGCCTCGCAAATAGTGACATCGCTTAATATCACGTCCTGCGGCGCACCTTAGACGCATCGTTTAACTACAATTCATATTTCCTATTAGGGGAGTTCACTATAAACGAACTTGGGATACGGATATGAGTGGATGGATAACAAAGAGAACCCACATAATAGTGGTCGCATCTTCTTCGAGTAGGTTGGGTTCAGAAGGAACCCAACGTTGAGGGACGCTTTGTTGGCATTTTGAGAGGACATCCAGCTCTTAGTTAATTTCCCCTCCTGTTCTTTGCTTGTCAATGTTCAATTACATACAGTGTTCGCGAAAGCAATAAGTGACGGACTGGCGACAAAAAGAAAGGAAACAAAACAAAACCTCGACGTTTTGCCGTAACGGGGTCAAATATACAACTAGTAAAACAAAAATGTATTTTTTTGTTTTTGCGTGTCCACTTCTCATTTTGTTTTATTTGTTATTTTCTTCCAACTCAAGTCTGCATTGTTGTCGTAGGTCATTTCCCGGTCTGCGTTGCGCCTCAGCGTGGCAATCTTTACTTCCGTAAAACCACCCCTTTTGTTTCAGGATTTTTGGGCGAAACTCTAGGGAACAAAAGGCGCCTTTGGGAAGGCGAGGGAAAAACCTTCCTTGTGCGAACTTTGGGGTGAAATATGAGTTACGACCGTCAAAAAAGCGGTGTTTTCACGAGCTCAATCAAACTCATAGTAGCTAATCGGAGTTAGCAACAGGATTTGGTTGCTCGAAAGAATGTTCACGTTTGCTCGTGCCTCGCCCACATCACTTCATACCGAAAAACTCGGAAAATGGCGGGATGTCAAAAACGTATTTGAGATAATGAGTACAAGATACTCCGAAAAGTAATTAAAACAGAGTATCAAATACTCTCGATAAAAAATATTTGCAAGATTCCAAGATAATTCAAAAAGTATTTGAAATACACCCTCTTGAGTAGAGTATTTGAGATAGGCACTAGTCTGGTTTCAGCTTAAGTACAGACGCAGCCCCCGCTACGAGCTAATGGGACCAAAAGAGCAGCGTGAAAAGCGCAAGTCACTGGGCCTTTTCTGCTTAGGATTGGTTCAGCGATGATAGAACACGTACACCCGTGAGCGATTTGAAGGTGAACAGCCCTCTTCTTGTTTTTGACGCTCCTGCAAGTTTTGGAACAAGCTCTGTGCCAGAAGAGGACTAGAACGCAAAGTTTAGACTTTCAAGCCACGTACCATTTGAGACGTTGAGAGTTAATATAGCTTTAGGGAGCCGTAAAACAGGCAAGAAACCAAGTAAGGTGTCCACCTTCATATTGCCGGCGGGTGTACAGAAACAGGACGAGCCCCATGATGGTGTCCATTTGACGCTGTCTGCTTTGTCCCATCAGCTCGTAGCGTCCGCTGCTTCTGGACTTCAGGTGAAGCGAAATATAATTACATGTACACATATTGCTTTTATCCTGACGGATATTTATAGCATAACCTGGGCAAAACGGTTTGGTATGTAATAGCTTGTTCTTGTTAGACATTACAATTCTATTTTGCAGCTACAGAAGTGTGTTCACCAAACGCTTAAGGAGAAAAAAACAAACAAAAAAATAAAAGTTCTCATTTGGACAAAAAAAAATTATGAAAGGCGTGTCCTGCTAACCTCAACGGCGGTTTTATATGTATAAGGCGCAGCAGAAACAAACGTACTAATCTAATTAGTTTACGAGACACGAATATCTACTAAACGTACGCACAGATGCATTATTAACACGTTCGGACCGCTTTAAGTGATCGACCGCCTGGAGGTACTCTTTAGATTTAAACGTAAGAAGGTTTTGAAAATAAATAATCAAACAACATAGGACGAATTACCCCTAACACCTGTAATCCAACTCTAGCTTTTTTTTTATCTTGGGCTTTATTGCTGGTTGTGCGGCAATAGTATTGAGTGGATAAGGACGCCAAGAAACAATCACGAAACGTGAATAAGACAGGCCCGCTTTCGTAAGTTTTTAGACACCATTCTTCTTGTCTAAATCAGTATAAACAACAAAAAAAAGTAGCTGCGCGCTGAGTTTGTAAAATTAGAATGGAGTTAAACGCGAATTCACAATATTTACCTAGCACGTTCTCCGGCTATTGAACGCGTCACAGATAGCGATATAGTCAGTTCCTCTGAGGTATAAAAGCAGGAAGATGAGCTACGGTCTCTTCATTCGGACAACTAAAAAATCTACGGTTGTAGCGCAAACGTAGCCCGATTGATTTTCGTCTTTTCTGAACTGCCACTAAAGCGTCCTTTTCTTTCTTTTAATCTTTCAGGACGGCCTGAAGGCGGAAATAAAAGACGGCATCGTGTATTCGCCTTACCCCGAGATAGATATTCCGATGTGTTCCTTGTACGCCGTCGTCGAGCAGAGCCTACTTCGCTTTGGTGACAAAGCTGCTCTGGTAAGTACGCCTGGTTTGCTCTGTCATTTGATTCCCTCGCAGAACGCCGAATTCCTTCGGCCAACCGCCTTCCTGTGGCTGGAAGGACACAGTTGGGAGCGTAAATATACTTATACAAAAAGCCGATGTTTCCCGTCGAAAGTGCCGTTTCTCGCTAGCCAGACTCGGTCAAACCCAATTCACAATTGGTCCCAGACTGCTGAAGCGACCCGTAGCACCAGCATCGGTCTTTACTTACTCCTGAAAGCTGGTTCCAGTGGCACTCTCTATTCTTGTACGCGGCGCCTGTCACCTGGAAAACACCGAGTGATGAAAAATTCGGCAGAGACGCTTAAAATCGCCTACGTGTGCGAATGCGAAAGCATTCCTACAAGCTGCGCGCCACGTCTTCCTATCTACGAAGCGCTAAGGCGGTGACACCACGCTCCTTCACTGCACAGGCGCGGCGAACCCTGCCGTCTTCACGACGTTTTCGGTGACGAAGCATTGCGTTGCTCTGCTTTTCTTTGTGTTTTATTTGAAATAGGAATTTAGGTGCCGTTTTTCTGCTACAGGCGGTTACAGACAACGCCGGCTTCGCTCCATAAAACAGGTAATGCTTTTGCACTAAAAAAAAAAAAGAACAACACGAGGAGCAAATGGTGGCGATCGACATTTTATATTCCTGCCATCTTCGTCTTTACTGGGTTGTGGAATGCGTTCCGAGCATGCGCTTTAGCTCTTTTCTGGGGAATATCAGACGCCGTTTGTGCGTCCAGAGTTTAGTGACGCGGCAGTTTTCGCCTGGGCGATAAGCGCCGGAGCGGCTTATCGCTTACCGTTTCGCGGTAAGGTCGCCCAGCCAACATGCGATCTCACGTAGCCGATCAAGCAGCGACAAACGTACGTCGTCACAAACGTCGCTATCACCAACAATTATAATCATGCGCAAAAAAAAAAAAAAGTCGCAGGATTATTCGGATTTACTGTGCCGACTGGTGAGCCGTTAATAGCAAAAGCGCATAGACGAGCGTCGTGCAGACGTACTTTTGACGCTACTCGATTGACTACGTCGGACAGTGGAGATAGCCGTGGCTAAATTCAGCAGAAAAAAAAGCTAAATGTAGCGGAACAATTTCCCCGCTACATTTCGCTAAAAAAGTTCCCTTAAATTTGGCGTAAATTTCTCCCGTAAAATTTAGCGCACAGTCGCGTGAACGTTCAATCCGGAAAAAAACAAACTGGAGCAACCTAATGTCGGCGAGTGCGTCAGCGCCCTCTTACCTGCCGGTCAGGCAACTACCGAAATGAAAAGGTCTATAGAAAAACTGCTCCACCTGAGGCAACTCTGCACAAAATCATAGCGCGATAGGTTAAGAAACCGAATTTTGCGGTCGATTTAAAGAGCCTGGCCGCTACATGAGACACCCGATAGAATGAAATCTAGGTCATGCTGTAGTTTTTGTGAGTCATAGTCATTAGATATTACTTTGTACCACATCAATATTATATATATATATATTTTTATTTTTTTTGTCACGGATGAGGAGTTAATGAAACAAACAATAACTGGGGAAACTAAACGTTTAATGGGGCGAACTTGTGCCCAAAGAAAAAAAAAAAAAGGAAGAAGATAACACAGCGTCGCGGGCGTCAAAGTCGGCGAGACAGCAGGACCGAACGCTGTCTTGCCGACTTCGGCGAGACAGCGTTCGGTCCTGCTGTCTCGGCTACGGATTGCCATGCGGACAAACGTGCTGGCTTCTGGAACAATGGACGTAGAAGGTTCGGCGACTAGAACCTTCATACCTCGAACAAGCAACAGAGTTCTCGAATTACCAGAACACTAAAGTGCAAGAATAAATAAAAGAAACGCCACCCCCAGGGATCGAACCCTGGCTCTTCGCGAGGGAAGCAAGCATCGATAACCGTCAGCGACGGCCGCGCTGCCTACTTGGCCAGCTGCGGGCGCTGCAATATCGGCTCGACTGTCATATATATATATATATATATATATATATATATATATATATAGATATATATATATATATATATATATATATATTATATATTATATATATATATATATATATATATATATTATATATATTATATATATATATATATATATATATATTATGGGTAATTTCATCTCAACTCAAGCACAGATTTGGGTCGAATTTTTAGTTTTGACGAAAAAAAATATGTTTTGGGGGAAACCTTTTGTGACAGGGAGTGCCAACCGCAAGTTCGGGCGATTTTGTCTTATCGAGTTATAGACATTTTAAGCAGCCGAGGCGCAAACTGCCTTTCTCTCGCCTGTCAGACGTGTTATGATTCACTCCTTTCAACGTTTTTGTCATTGTTTGGTAGTGCAATGGTAACTTTTTTGCGCCACTCCCAGAATAGAGATTATTTATGGTCAATAATTTTATTGGAAATATTTATCACACCTTCCGTTTTAAAAATTGTCAAACTGTGTTCCTTTGACAATAATTGTCAAAGTGTGATCAGCTCTTCCGTG